>NC_042993.1:11575946-11863446 GCF_901001165.1 Salmo trutta | reverse complement strand
ATAGAAATGCCACACCCTGACCAAAATAGCAGAGTTCACCTGGTCAGGGCGTGACAATGACTTACTGTTTTTATACGTCAATGAACTCCTTGCTATTTCCCATAGACTGTTCCAGTATAAATAATGCAATGTATAGTGTTTAAACTGGTGTTTCCTTTTAAAGTGATCATAGTTAGAGTTGCTTCCACACATCTGAATACAAAATAAAAAGCCAGACTTTGACACCGTGGTTGGATGTCCCATGTCTTTGTATCTGATAATGGTACACACAGCCCTATCCATTCTGCAGGACTCTACTGAATGTTCTGGTACATATGTACTTGTCTGAAGTGTGATTCCCTCTTAACAACAAATACCTGTGGAAGAGGATGTCTGTCTGTGACCTCAGGGGGCCCACCCTATTGGCTGGCTTTGTGTTCTAACCCATCATGGGAGCCAATCAAAAGACAGCCAAGGGTGGTGACCCCGTCAAAGTTATCATCTTCGAAGACAGCTAATGATCCAAATGAAAGAAAGTATTTATACACTGTTGCTGTATTTTTTACTGTATTAATTGTATGTCTTAATTCCTAAATAAAGACAGAGTAATGTAAACGGTGTGACAGTCTGTGTGAGCGTGTCAAGAGGAGCATGCTATGAGCTACGTCTGGCAGATCTGCATGGGAGAGACTCCAGAGGTGTAAAACATGTTATCATCTAATTGAAGACTTCATGTTAATGTGGCTGCTGGCACTGAAGCACTAACTACAGCTGCAAAGCCACATTTAACATATCCCGGACTATCATCTTGGTAATGTACAAACATGCAGTCATCCAGAAATATCATCCTGCTGACCTCCCAGTCACACACTAGATATTAATGGAGAGGATTTCAATCCTTAAATGTAAATAAACAGAAGTGAATGAACATTTAGCTGTACTGCATGAATTGTCAATTCATCAAAGTGCCCTTGTTGGCTACACACACAACTAGGCACACACACACACACAGTCTTGTACAGCTAACCTTGTGGGGACACACAATTCAGTTCCATTCAAAATCCTATTTTCCCTAACCCCTAAACTTAACCGTAACCCTAAGCCGTACTCTTACCCTAACCCTAACCTTAACCCTAAACTTAACCCAAAAACCTAACCCTAAACCTAACCCTAGCTACTAACCCTAACCCTGAATGTAATTCTAAGCCTAACACTAATTCTAACCTTAACCCTAAACCCCCTAGAATTAGCATTTTACCTCGTGGGGACTAACACAATGTCCCCAGTTGGTCTCACACACACACACACACACAGGCACACACATGTATTTGTGGCCCTCCCTCCCCAGCTGGGAAGCCAAGGAGGCTGCCTGACTGGTTGTCTGACTCTGGCAGTCCTGGAGCAGACTCTTGGCCAATATTGATTAGCTTGTCTGTGTGGAGACAGATGAATGCTTTAGTACCCAGCTCACCATGCCACTGGAAATATATTAACTTGGTGTATTAGGCACCCTGTCTGGTTACCATGGAGACACACCGAGAGAGAGAGATGGGGAGAGTGGGGGTTGTGGGGGGAGGGGTAGGGGATATGGGATGTGATGAGGCAGTGGGCTTGATTGGTAGTCTCTCTCCCTCTCTCTGTTCTCCTTTATCTCTCTGTTGTCTCGTGATCTCTCTTTTTCTCTCTCTTCCATGTCTTTAACCTTTTTTCAATCTCTCTCTCTTTCTCTCTCATTAATTAGGGATTGGCACTTTTTCCATCACTCATTATCTCAATGATTTCAGTGTCCTCCACTGCTCAGGGTTTATTTCCCTTTCTGTTTCCCTCTCCCTCTCCAGACCACCAGTGAGCCTATCTTCTTTCATTATTGTTTTGGCTCCTTCACAGACAAACTTCTACTCTGTATTGTTACAGTTTCATGAGCATTTTACACTCGCTCTTCACTCCCCCCCTAGTTTCCCCTCCCTCCCTCCCTCCCTCCCTCTGCTCTGCAGTAAAACTGGTGCATTGTGGTAGCAGAGAGAGGGGACCAGAGACAATGGAATTGAGAAGAAAGGTGGGGAAACTGAGGCAAAGGGAAGGCTTTGGTGCTCTTCCTATACCTAGCCATGAAGTGGAAGAGCATTTAACATGTATTACACTGTCATTGTCAGATATAAGTGGAGTGGTTTAAAGACACTTACACCTCAAGTGAAGATGAACATCTGCTCTGCACAAAGCACCATGGGCTCAAAGACACGGCATTTCATTTAGTGTGTCATGCAAATGGAATATCCATGGAATCTGAATTAGAATTCTATGTGAATTTCTTGTATCTCAGTGACATCCTTTATGACATCATACATTCCCATTCAACACCACAGTAAGTTTTGGAACCTCAACTGACCTTTCCCACCTGACAGCACATCATCCTGAAGATGTGGAAGTGGGGTTTGTGGGTTCTGTATGCCAGCACGTTGTTCAACCCCTCTTCTAGCTGCTATCAGTGCTTTGTGGAGGTTGAAGACAGCATACGTCTGTGTTGGGGACACGTCCTCACCGAATACAACATACGAAATGTAGACTCGTGCTTTAAAAAACTAGGGAATATATTCAATAACAACCAGAAAGTGATTGAGGCAGGGCGAGTTGGTGAGAAAACTGATCCTGTTTTATTTAAGCACTGGGATTTGGCTTCCTAGGTGGGTTATAAAATAAGAAGATGATAAGAACTCAAACTTTGTATTTCTCAGGGAAAGGTTATGATCAGAAGCTGAAGGAGATCCTAAATGCTGAGATCATGCCCATGGCGGAGGAATTTGACAAGAAGATGAATGATGGTACAAGTCCTGCTGTCTGCGTCACTCCCAACAAAATAGTCCTTTCCTCATGTGCTTTCCTCACTGCTAATGGTGTTTGCTAATGGTGTTGGGAGACGACATGAAATAATTGTTTTTGGAGAGAGAGTTAGATTATTACTGTGGATTTTGTTTCTGCATACTGTATCACAGTCATGAATGTTCAAAGTTTGATCAGAAAGAATACTTTGCCTTCCAAGAATGGAATGGACATTTTATTTGATGCACACAACCACCATTACTAGGTATGACTGTGAGATGTGGTTGTCTTACCGAGCTACCTTAAGATAAATCCTCTACAGATGTAGGATCATTATTTGAGACAGTTTGCTACAGCAGGAAAAGAATCCTGCAGCAACAGGAAATGTGATTTAGTATGTGGATCATAATTAATGGACATTTGTGTAGGGGTTGATATATTTTTCTTAAGGTAAAAACAAGTCTGAAATGTCAAAGTGTAAATTGCAAACTTCAGAAGTATTAAAACCTCAAATACACAACATGTTTTACATTTCATGCTTTGCAGGGATGTTCCCCTGCAACAGGGTGATCAAATTAAAATCCTACATCTGTAACTGTAAGTCGCTCTGGATAAGAGTTTCGGCTAAATTACTAAAATCTAAATGTACTGTTAATAACTCTCTCTCAAACTTCCCCACTTCCCCATGCTTTTTGATTCCCTTGTTTTACACTGGATGTTTTACACTGGATGTTTTACACTGGGGTAGTGTTTTACACTGGATGTTTTACACTGGATGTTTTACACTGGGGTAGTGTTTTACACTGGGGTAGTGTTTTACACTGGATGTTTTACACTGGGGGCAGTGTTTTACACTGGATGTTTTACACTGGGGGCAGTGTTTCACACTGGATGTTTTACACTAGGGGCAGTGTTTTACACTGGATGTTTTACACTGGGGGCAGTGTTTTAGACTGGATGTTTTACACTGGGGGCAGTGTTTTACTCTGGATGTTTTACACTGGGGTAGTGTTTTACACTGGATGTTTTAGACTGGATGTTTAACACTGAGGGCAGTGTTTTACACTGGATGTTTTACACTGGGAGCAGTGTTTTACACTGGATGTTTTACACTGGATGTTTTACACTGGGGTAGTGTTTTACACTGGATGTTTTAGACTGGATGTTTTACACTGGGAGCAGTGTTTTACACTGGATGTTTTACACTGGGGGCAGTGTTTTACACTGGATGTTTTACACTGGGGGCAGCGTTTTACACTGGATGTTTTACACTGGGGCAGTGTTTTACACTGGATGTTTTACACTGGATGTTTTACACTGGGGCAGTGTTTTACACTGGATGTTTTACACTGGATGTTTTACACTGGATGTTTTACACTGGGGCAGTGTTTTACACTGGATGTTTTACACTGGATGTTTTACACTGGATGTTTTACACTGGGGGCAGTGTTTTACACTGGATGTTTTACACTGGATGTAGCAGCAGACTATAAGATCAGTTCAGCTCTGGTAAAAATGGACACTGTAGACACTCTTTACTGTAGACACACACACACACACACACACACACACACACGCACACAGACACACACACACACACACACACACACACACACACACACACACACACACGCACATTTCCATGGGAGCAATTGAGATATATTTTTCTCTCCTTCTCTCTCTATCCATCAGACACAGTGTATGACGAGAGGTTACTGACAGCTGCAGACAATTTCATTGCGGCTGCCTTCAAACTGCCTAGAGGTGAGACATGATCCCCTCCTCTCCCTTGTATTTCCTTTTCCTCACTACTACCTCACACCATATTTCAGAACCTTTCTTTCATATCCAAACCTCCGTTACTTGCCATGGGGTAAGTAGCATCAGAGAAATGTCTTCATTCTTACCTTTTCCCAACCTGTCATCTGTATAGTATGGGCTCTGTATAGTATGGGCTCTGTATAGTATGGGCTCTGTATAGTATGGACTATGTATAGTATGGGCTCTGTATAGTATGGACTATGTATAGTATGGGCTCTGTATAGTATGGGCTCTGTATAGTATGGGCTCTGTATAGTATGGGCTCTGTATAGTATGGGCTCTGTATAGTATGGACTATGTATAGTATGGGCTCTGTATAGTATGGGCTCTGTATAGTATGGACTCTGTATAGTATGGGCTCTGTATGATATGGGCTCTGTATAGTATGGGCTCTGTATAGTATGGGCTCTGTATAGTATGGGCTCTGTATAGTATGGGCTCTGTATAGTATGGGCTCTGTATAGTATGGACTCTGTATAGTATGGGCTCTGTATAGTATGGGCTCTGTATAGTATGGGCTCTGTATAGTATGGACTATGTATAGTATGGGCTCTGTATAGTATGGACTATGTATAGTATGGGCTCTGTATAGTATGGGCTCTGTATAGTATGGGCTCTGTATAGTATGGGCTCTGTATAGTATGGGCTCTGTATAGTATGGGCTCTGTATAGTATGGACTATGTATAGTATGGGCTCTGTATAGTATGGGCTCTGTATAGTATGGGCTCTGTATAGTATGGGCTCTGTATAGTATGGGCTCTGTATAGTATGGACTCTGTATAGTATGGGCTCTGTATAGTATGGGCTCTGTATAGTATGGGCTCTGTATAGTATGGACTCTGTATAGTATGGGCTCTGTATAATATGGGCTCTGTATAGTATGGACTCTGTATAGTATAGGCTCTGTATAGTATGGGCTCTGTATAGTATAGGCTCTGTATAGTATGGGCTCTGTATAGTATGGACTCTGTATAGTATGGGCTCTGTATAGTATGGGCTCTGTATAGTATGGGCTCTGTATAGTATGGACTCTATAGTATGGACTCTGTATAGTATGGGCTCTGTATAGTATGGGCTCTGTATAGTATGGGCTCTGTATAGTATGGGCTCTGTATAGTATGGACTATGTATAGTATGGACTCTGTATAGTATGGGCTCTGTATAGTATGGGCTCTGTATAGTATGGGCTCTGTATAGTATAGACTCTGTATAGTATGGGCTCTGTGTAGTATGGACTCTGTATAGTATGGACTCTGTATAGTATGGGCTCTGTATAGTATAGGCTCTGTATAGTATGGGCTCTGTATAGTATGGGCTCTGTATAGTATGGACTGTATAGTATGGGCTCTGTATATTATGGGCTCTGTATAGTATGGACTCTGTATAGTATGGGCTCTGTATAGTATGGACTCTATAGTATGGGCTCTGTATAGTATGGACTCTGTATAGTATGGACTCTGTATAGTATGGGCTCTGTATAGTATGGGCTCTGTATAGTATGGACTCTATACAGTGGTGGAAAAAGATTCTCATTTGTCATACTTGAGTAAAAGTAAAGATACCTTAATAGAAAATGACTCAAGTAAAAGTGAAAGTCACCCAGTAAAATACTACTTGAGTAAAAATCTAAAAGTATTTGGTTTTAAATATACTTAAGTATCAAAAGTAAATGGAATTGCTGAAATGTTCTTAAGTATCAAAAGTACAAATAAAAGTATAAACCATTTCAAATTCCTTATATTAAGCAAACCAGACGGCACAATTAAAAAACACTTTTTTTTACGGATAGCCAGGGGCACACTTCAACACTCCATAATTTACAAAAAAGCATTTGTGTTTAGTGAGTCCGCCAGATCAGAGGCAGTAGGGATGACCAGGGATGTTCTCATGATAAGTGTGTGAATTAGACCATTTTCCTGTCAAAATGTAACGAGTACTTTTGGGTGTCAGGGAAAATGTATGGAGTAAAAAGTACATTGTTTTCTTTAGGAATGTAGTGAAGTAAAAGTAAAAGTTGGGAAAAATATAAATAGTAAAATACAGATACCCCAAAAAACTACTTAGGAAGTACTTTAAAGTATTTTTACTTAAGTACTTTACACCACTGGCTCTGTATAGTATGGGCTCTGTATAGTATAGGCTCTGTATAGCTCTGTATAGTACTTTTATCAGTCTAACGATATACTTGGTTCTACACTGAACCATGTTAATCAAGACAACTTGTCATGTCGATGTTCATCAGTAAAAATGTTGTTGTTGTTTAAATAGTTTTCTCTGCCTCTTCTTTCTTTCTTGTCATTTTTTTGTTTTCCCCCTATTATCTCTACCCAGCTTCTGGATGTTTCCCTCCATGTGGTGAGTGACTGTTTCCTCCTCAATTGTTCCTCCTCGCATGACCTTCCTGTTGAACCTCATGAACTCTTAGTAGCTCTGCTCAGCTATGGCCTCAACGTGTTAAAAAGATTCCAACTATTCTATGAATCAATCTATGATAGCAAGCTAGTTGTGACATCTGCTGTCAATATAATAGTTCGTTAAATAGTTATACTAAGACATGTTATACGAAGTATTAAATAGATTTAATTTCCTATTGAATTCCTATGGTATTTCCTTTCTATTCTACCTTATTCTAGAAACATATAGGCTGTGTTGCATTTCCTCCCATGGGTTCTTCAGGTTTTCAGGCTTCTGGTTATGTCTACAACTGTATCACCTGTCAGTATGACTCCTGTGAGTTCCCACTTGACTGTCCAAGTGAGTAACAAAACACCACCACATCAAATCTATTGACCATTCACACCGATTTGTTTCATAACTCAAATACCCTCATCTGCCCAATGCCTGGTTAAAAGACTTCATCCTAAACCAGCCTTAACACTGTCTGTGCAGCACTGTCTGTGCAGGACTGTCTCTGCAGGACTGTCTGTGCAGGTCCGTTTGTGTTGGACTGTCCTTGTAGGTCTGTCTGTGTAGGACTGTGTATGTAGTTCTGTCTGTGTAGGCTATGTGTTACATAAGTGCATTTTCCCCTCGTGAAAACATCCACTTGGTGCCTTTCATCCTTGAAATGTTCTTAGCAGTGAAGTCTGAGGGTTTTTTGCACAGAAAGCCTCCCCAAGGTACCCTTTAAATCCTTGGCTTCTTTATGTAAGGTGACAGTCCCCTCCCACACACCATGGTATTCATATCCACCCAGTGCTGCACAATTACTGTTCAGCATATCATCCCTTTCAGTGCACCCCGCTAGAGGCTGTATTTAAATATGATCATTAGGAGGGCTCAGACTGCCGCTGTCTGCTGCCCCCTGAGAACAGCTTCACCACAAGGTGAGAGGGTTTCACTGTGTGTGTGTGTGTGTGTGTGTGTGTGTGTGTGTGTGTGTGTGTGTGTGTGTGTGTGTGTGTGTGTGTGTGTGTGTGTGCGCGCGTGCGCGTGCGCGTGTGCGTGCGCGTGCGTGTGCGTGTGTGCGTGCGTGTGTGTGTGTGTGCGCGCGTGCATGCTTGCGCGTGTGTGTGTGTCTACAGCAAAGAACATCACAGTCCTGGAGAACAACCGGACACAGATGAGGTGTGACGTCCCCTTTCCCCTGCCTTATGAAATGAAAGTGGTCTGGAGGTTTGCAGAGGAGGTTGGTGGATGTTATGGGATGTAGCTAGTTCTCCTATCCTTAGAGTGCCAATGCTGGAGATAATGGCCTAGCCCTAGCATGTCCATCATTATACAGTACCCACTACAAATCCTCACAATCAGGACCCAAGTATGTTTTTAGATGAGAAACTCTCCCAAAAAGATGAGCTGAATTATTAAAGTCATATTATAAAACCCTCCCTTTTCCTGAAATTTCCATTTAGACATGATTCCTTTGTAGTGTGAAAAGATCAGAGGATTGTGCAGTCATGTTGTCCCCTGACTTGCAGATCAGGACCCAGCAGGTGGATGAGTTTGAGGAGGTGACAGTAGGGATAGACAGGCTCTACTCTATCCCCTCAGCTGGTCTGCGACACCAGGGAACATACCAGTGTGAGATCTACTCTGACCAGCGCTCCTTAGTCAGACTCTACTACCACCTCATAGGTGATGATAGTGTTGTAAAGAGACGTTCATTCAAGTCCCATATTCCTTTATGTGTGTTGTATGGTGGTGACTCCCCATTCACCATCAATGTGTAGCACTGTGGCCATTTTGTGCCAGAGAGCTTCACCACACATCTTTGTATATATCTTTATAGTCGATGTATACCCTCTCTTTTTCTCTGTTATCTCCTCTTTCTATCTCTCTGTGCTCTGAGTCTCTGACCTCACTCTACACCATCTCTATCTCTCCCTCCATCTCTCCATCCCCCTTCCCTTCCTCAACCCTGTCCACCCGTCTTCTCTCTCTCTGTCCATTTCTCTCTCTCTCTTCTTCATCTCTCTATCTCTCCTTCCCCCCTCTCTCTCTGACCCAGTCATCCCCCAGGTGGTGGTAGGCCACAGTGAGCTGCAGGAGATATTTGATCTGTCTCTGCTTCCAGGGGGTCGAATTGTCCCTGTGCCTGGTGGATGGTCCCTCGCCCTCCTCCGTCTCCCCCCTCCCTCTCTCCTCACGGCCTGTCTGACTTCTCTGCTACTGCTGCTCTTCCTCTCCCTGGGGTAAGTGAACAAAGCTGTACAGTACTGTAGATATACCCTTCACTGCCCACATACAAAGTACACTGTTAGAAAAAAGGGTTCCAAAAGGGTTCTTTGGCTGTTCCCATAAAAAAACCTTTTTGGTTCCAGGTAAAATCCTGATGAAGACAGCTTGGCTGTCGAAACGATGTTGCTCCTAGAGTGTGCGGCTCTCCTTTTCTTTTTCAGTAACTATTTTTTGTTCCATGTAGAACCCTCTGGGGAAAGGGTACTATGTGGAACCCAATAAGGTTCTACCTGGATCCAAAACGGTTCTAACCTGGAAACACATTTTTTTTTCAAAGGCAGCGTTTCCCAAACTTGGTCCTCGGGACCCCAAGCTGTGCACATTTGGTTTTCTGATTCAAATGATCAAATCTTGATGGTTAGTTGATTATTTGAATGAGCTGTGTAGTGCTAGGACAAAAAACAAAACGTGCACTCCCAAAACAGCCCTGTCCTATGGGGACAGCCACAGAACCCTTTTAGGTTCTAGATAGCACCTTTTGTATACACCCTATATACCCTCTGTGTCAGTGTCCCAGCTCACATTCACAGAGCTGTAGATATACCTTTGACTGTGTTAGTATCCCTCCTCCCTCACAGATGGAGACAATCATTTATATTCTATAGGCTATAGTATAGACAGTTATTAATGCAGAAAGTGCCTTAATACCCCTTAGCAGTGGCATATTCACCATACCGTGCCTCTTCAGGCCTTATTGCTTTATTAAAGCCATGTTGCTTTGACAGCATTGGATTGCTTTTTTGCCATGCTGCCAATAAAGATTGTTTGAATCTGAATGTGACTTACCCAGAGAAAGAGCTGTCCCTGTCAAATACGGACAGGCAGTTTCAAATCCTATCATATCTTGTTTCCGGAACAGTACAGGTTCATGTTTGCTATGTAACTGTGACACTATATCTAATTTCTTGGGGCCTGAAAAGATATGGCCACTGAAAGCTCCTAAAGGACCAAAAATATTAGATTCTCCCTCAAAAATCACACATATCTATTCTCATATGATAGCCATCATACCTAATTCAGCATTCATACCAGAACTGTTTTATTTATGCATTATGTCATGTGTATATTACAGATATTACCAAGGGGATATCCTAGTCTAGACATGGGTATAGACATGGGCTTACATATCATGGAGAAGCTCTCGTCTGGACTAACTCATCTCCGTGTACCTGGTTGTTACAGGATTCTGCACTGGTGGTCGATAAAGGAGAAGAGTGATGTGGAGCAAGCTGAAGACGATCCAGATTCAAGGTGCCCAGTGCGGGAGATATATCTACTGCAATAAAAACAGTCTGATGACACTCATCCATTCCCTTGTCTGTGATGGTAAAGAATATCTGGGTTTGGTCAGAGTAATCGGTCTTTAGCTGGTTTCACCACTAGAGGGCGATAAGCACATGTTAATATCTACAACTTCAGTGCTTTAAGGCAGGAGTCATTAAGATCGGTTGCCTTACTTTCCTGATGTAAGACATTATTTGTTATAATGACAATGATTAGGTTACTATTATCACCACACTGTGGCATGGTGAGACCAGTGAATGCTTCATGGGACAGATTCAACACATTTTTATTTGTTCAAAGACCCCTACTGTTATGACAGATTCATTGTGATACATAATGTGACGTTTTTAGTTAAGAAATCCTCAAACCTCAACCCTAACCTAGCCTCAACCCTTACCGTAACCCTAGTTTCATTTCCACATCCTGGCTCAACCCTAACCTAGCCTCAACCCTTACCGTAACCCTAGTTTCATTTCCACATCCTGGCTCAACCCTAACCTAGCCTCAACCCTTACCGTAACCCTAGTTTCATTTCCACATCCTGGCTCAACCCTAACCTAGCCTCAACCCTTACCGTAACCCTAGTTTCATTTCCACATCCTGGCTCAACCCTAACCCTCAACCCTAACCCTCAACCCTAACCCTAACAAAAAAAATATTATACACGGATTGTTAACTGTTAACTGATCATTAACTGTGGCAGACGGATGGGTTAAAACAATTGTATGAATTAACCCCTTCATTGGTTGAAAAAGATAGATCTAAAGAATGGTTTAAGCAATTTAGAAAATACAAAGTAATCTATTGTATTGTGTTTAATATAGAACTTTATTTTGCCCTGGTGAGGCAGACAAAGTTATGCTACAGTATTGAGTATTACTGTATTATAAGTTCACTGTATTCTGGCTAGGTGGTTGTGAGACTATTGTGACACTGACCATACCATGATGGAGGGAACATGATCTGAGGAGAGGCGGAGCGTTACTGGCGTTATAAACCCTCAGTGTGTGTCTAAATATATACAGACATGACTCATCGTTTAACCCAGCCATTTAACAGGCGCTGAGGGTGTATTTTTTTCCTATGGGTTGTTCAGTTGTCTGGGCAATGGATGATGCATCAAGGGGCCTCCTAGCTCGAAGTGTATTCTGGATTTTATCAAACCTGGAATTAAAGTTTCCACTTCATGATTTGCTGTTGTGGTTTGTGGCTTTTTGACCACCTACCGGACCAAACACTCTTTTTATTTTGTTTTATTTAACCTTTATTTAACTAGGCAAGTCAGTTTTAAGAACACATTTTTATTTACAATGACGGCCTACCCCGGCCAAACCCGGACGACGCTGGGCCAATTGTGCTCCGCCCTATGGGACTCTCAATCACGGCCGGATTTTATGGAGTTAATGGAGAAACCAAGGTAGAATCTCAAATTTGATGAAAATCAAAATGTGAAGTCCACTATATACAGTTGAAGTTGGAAGTTTACATACACCTTAGCCAAAAACATTTAAACTATCATGACTTCTGCCGAAGTCGGTCCCTCTCCTTGTTCGGGCGGCGTTCGGCGGTCGACGTCACCGGCTTTCTAGCCATCGCCAATCCACTTTTCATTTTCCATTTGTTTTGTCTTTGTTTTCTACACACCTGGTTTCTATTCCCCAATTACATGTTCATTATTTAACCCTCTGTTTCCCCCATGTTTGTGTGCATGTTTGTATATAATGTTCAGGTCGTTACTTGTTGGCTGGTATTGTTTGCCGGGTTCGTTATTACGCCCGTTATTTACGAGTGACCGGTAACTTCACGCACCTTTAGTATTTGTTTTATACTGTTGCTGTTCGTGGAATAAATTACCTTGTACACTCACCTCTGCTCTCCTGCTCCTGATTCCATGCACCAGTTACCCACAGCCTGACATAAACTCAATTTTTCATAATTCCTGACATTTAATCCTAGTAAAAATTCCCTGTCTTAGCTCAGTTAGGATCACCACTTTATTTTAAGAATGTGAAACGTCAGAATAATAGTAGAGAGAATGATTTATTTCAGCTTTTATTTCTTTCATCACATTCGCAGTAGGTCAGAAGTTTACATACACTCAATTAGTATTTGGTAGCATTGTCTTTAAATTGTTTAACTTGGGTCAAACATTTCGGGTAGCATTTCACAAGCTTCCCACAATAAGTTGAGTGAATTTTGGCCCATTCCTCCTGACAGAGCTGGTGTAACTGAGTCGGGTTTGTAGGCCTCCTTGCTCACACACGCTTTTTCAGTTCTGCCCACACATTTTCTATAGGATTGAGGTCAGGGATTTGTGATGGCCACTCCAATACCTTGACATTGTTGTCCTTAAGCCATTTTGCCACAACTTTGGAAGTATGCTTGGGGTCATTGTCCATTTGGAAGACCCTGAAAACAAGGCTCCCTAAATTTTATCAGCATATCGAATGCGCGACCCGGGCTGGCAAAACCCCGGATCATTGTTATTCTAACTTCCGCGACGCATATAAAGCCCTCCCCCTCCCTCCTTTCGGAAAATCTGACCTCGACTCCATTTTGTTGCTCCCAGCCTATAGACAGAAACTTAAACAGGAAGCGTCCGTGCTCAGGTCTGTTCAACGCTGGTCCGACCAATCGGATTCCACGCTTCAAGATTGCTTCGATCACGTGGACTGGGATATGTTCTGCATAGCGTCGGACAATAACATTGATGAATACGCTGATTCGGTGAGCGAGTTTATTAACAAGTGCATCAGTGATGTTGTACCCACAGCATCTGTTAAAACATTCCCCAACCAGAAACCGTGGATTGATGGCAGCATTCAGGCAAAACTGAAAGCGTGAACCACTGCTTTAATCAGGGCAAGGTGACCGGAAACATGACCGAATACAAACAGTGTAGCTATTCCCTCCGCAAGGCAATCAAACAAGCTAAGCGTCGGTATAGAGACAAAGTAGAGTCGCAATTCAAAGGCTCATACACAAGAGGTATGTGGCAGGGTCTACAGTCAATCACGGACTACAAAAGGAAAACCAGCCCCGTCGCGGACCACGATGTCTTGCTCCCAGACATACTAAACAACTTCTTTGCTCGCTTTGAGGACAACACAGTGCCACTGACATGGCCCGCTACCAAAACCTGCGGGCTCTCCTTCACTGCAGCCAACGTGAATAAAACATTTAATAAACGTGTTAACCCTTGCAAGGCTGCCAGACCAGACGGCATCCCCAGCCCTGTCCTCAGAGCATGCGCAGACCAGCTGGCTGGGGTGTTTACGGACATATTCAACCAATCCTTATCCCAGTCTGATGTTCCCACATGCTTCAAGAGGGCCACCATTGTTCCTGTTCCCAAGAAAGCGAAGGTAACTGAGCTAAATGACTATCGACCATAGCACTCACTTCCGTCATCCTGAAGTGCTTTGAGAGACTAGTCAAGGACCATATCACCTCCATCCTACCTGACACCCTAGACCCACTCCAATTTGCTTACCGCCCCAATAGGTCCACAGACGACGTAATCGCAATCAAATCAAATTCAAATCAAATGTATTTATATAGCCCTTCGTACATCAGCTGATATCTCAAAGTGCTGTACAGAAACCCAGCCTAAAACCCCAAACAGCAAGCAATGCATGTGAAAGAAGCACGGTGGCTAGGAAGAACTCCCTAGGAAAAACTCCCTAGAAAGGCCAAAAACCTAGGAAGAAACCTAGAGAGGAACCAGGCTATGAGGGGTGGCCAGTCCTCTTCTGGCTGTGCTGGGTGGATATTATAACAGAACATGGTCAAGATGTTAAAATGTTCATAAATGACCAGCATGGTCAAATAATAATAATCATAGTAGTTGTCGAGGGTGCAACAAGCACGTCCGGTGAACAGGTCAGGGTTCCATAGCCGCAGGCAGAACAGTTGAAACTGGAGCAGCAGCACGGCCAGGTGGACTGGGGACAGCAAGGAGTCATCATGCCAGGTAGTCCTGAGGCATGGTCCTAGGGCTCAGGTCCTCCGAGAGATAGAAAGAAAGAGAGAAAGAGAGAATTAGAGAGAGCATATTTAAATTCACACAGGACACCGGATAAGACAAGAGAAATACTCCAGATGTAACAGACTGACCCTAGCCCCCCGACACATAAACTACTGCAGCATAAATACTGGAGGCTGAGACAGGAGGGATCAGAAGACACTGTGGCCCCATCCGATGATACCCCCGGACAGGGCCAAACAGGCAGGATATAACCCCACCCACTTTGCCAAAGCACAGCCCCCACACCACTGGAGGGATGTCTCCAACCACCAACTTACCGTCCTAAGACAAGGCCGAGTATAGCCCACAAAGATCTCCGGCACGGCACAGCCCAAGGGGGGGCGCCAACCCAGACAGGAAGACCACGTCAGTGACTCAACCCACTCAAGTGACGCTCCCCTCCCATGGACGGCATGGAAGAACACCAGTAAGCCAGTGACAGCCCCTGTAATAGGGTTAGAGGCAGAGAATCCCAGTGGAGAGAGGGGAACCGGCAAGGCAGAGACAGCAAGGGCGGTTTGTTGCTCCAGCCTTTCCGTTCACCTTCACACTCCTGGGACAGACTATACTTAATCATAGGACCTACTGAAGAGATAAGTCTTCAGTAAAGACTTAAAGGTTGAGACTGAGTCTGCGTCTCTCACATGGGTAGGCAGACCATTCCATAAAAATTGAGCTCTATAGGAGAAAGCCCTACCTCCAGCCGTTTGCTTAGAAATTCTAGGGACAATTAGGAGGCCTGCGTCTTGTGACCGTAGCGTACGTGTAGGTATGTACGGCAGGACCAAATCGGAACGATAGGTAGGAGCAAGCCCATGTAATGCTTTGTAGGTTAGCAGTAAAACCTTGAAATCAGCCCTTGCTTTAACAGGAAGCCAGTGTAGGGAGGCTAGCACTGGAGTAATATGATCACATTATTTGGTTCTAGTCAGGATTCTAGCAGCCGTATTTAGCACTAACTGAAGTTTGTTTAGTGCTTTATCCGGGTAGCCGGAAAGTAGAGCATTGCAGTAGTCCAGCCTAGAAGTAACAAAAGCATGGATACATTTTTCGGCATCATTTTTGGACAGAAAGTTTCTGATTTTTGCAATGTTACGTAGATGGAAAAAAGCTGTCCTTGAAACAGTCTTGATATGTTCTTCAAAAGAGAGATCAGGGTCCAAAGTAACGCCGAGGTCCTTCACAGTTTTATTTGAGACGACTGTACAACCATCCAGATTAATTGTCAGATTCAACAGAAGATCTCTTTGTTTCTTGGGACCTAGAACAAGCATCTCTGTTTTGTCTGAGTTTAAAAGTAGAAAGTTTGCAGCCATCCACTTCTTTATGTCTGAAACACAGGCTTCTAGCGAGGGCAATTTTGGGGCTTCACCATGTTTCATTGAAATGTACAGCTCTGTGTCATCCGCATAGCAGTGAAATTTAACATTATGTTTTCGAATGACATCCCCAAGAGGTAAAATATATAGTGAAAACAATAGTGGTCCTAAAACGGAACCTTGAGGAACACCGAAATGTACAATTGATTTGTCAGAGGACAAACCATTCACAGAGACAAACTGATATCTTTCCGACAGATAAGATCTAAACCAGGCCAGAACTTGTCCATGTAGACCAATTTGGGTTTCCAATCTCTCCAAAAGAATGTGGTGATCGATGATATCAAAAGCAGCACTAAGATCTAGGAGCACGAGGACAGATGCAGAGCCTCGGTCTGACGTCATTAAAAGGTAATTTACCACCTTCACAAGTGCAGTCTCAGTGCTATGATGGGGTCTAAAACCAGACTGAAGCGTTTCGTATACATTGTTTGTCTTCAGGAAGGCAGTGAGTTGCGGCGCAACAGCTTTTTAAATTTTTTTTGAGAAGAATGGAAGATTCGATATAATCAATCACACTGCACACTGCACTGCAATCACACTGCACACTGCCCTAACCCATCTGGACAAGAGGAATACCTATGCAAGAATGCTGTTCACCAACTACAGCTCAGCATTTAACACCATAGTACCCTCCAAACTCGTCATTAAGCTCGAGACCCTGTGTCTCGACCCCGCCCTGTGCAACTGGGTCCTGGACTTCCTGACGGGCCGCCCCCAGGTAGTGAGGGTAGGTAACAACTTCTCCACCCCGCTGATCCTCAACATTGGGGCCCCACATGGGAGTGTTCTCAGCCCTCTCCTGTACTCCCTGTTCACCCATGACTGCGTGGCCACGCATGCCTCCAACTCAATCATCAAGTTTGCAGACGACACTACAGTGGTTGGCTTGATTACCAACAACGACGAGACAGCCTACAGGGAGGAGGTGAGGGCCCTTGGTGTGTGGTGTCAGGAAAATAACCTCACACTCAATGTCAACAAAACAAAGGAGATGTTCGTGGACTTCAGGAAACAGCAGAGGGAGCAGCCCCCTACCACATCGACGGGACAGTAGTGGAGAAGGTGGAAAGTTTTAAGTTCCTCAGCGTACACATCACGGACAAACTGAAATGGTCCACCCACACAGACAGCATGGTGAAGAAGGCGCAGCAGCGCCTCTTCAACCTCAGGAGGCTGAAGAAATTTGTCTTGTCACCAAAAACTTTTACAGATGCACAATCGAGAGCATCCTGTCGGGCTGTATCACTGCCTGGTACGGCAACTGCTCTGCCCACAACCGTAAGGCTCTCCAGAGGGTAGTGAGGTCTGCACAACGCATCACCAGGGGCAAACTACCTGCCCTTCAGGACACCTACACCACCCGATGTCACAGGAAGACCAAAAAGATCATCAAGGACAACAACCACCCGAACCACTGCCTGTTCACCCGTTATCATCCAGAAGGCGATGTCAGTACAGGTGCATTAAAGTGGGGACCGAGAGACTGAAAAACAGCTTCTATCTCAAGGCCATCAGACTGTTAAACAGCCATCACTAACATTGAGTGGCTGCTGCCAACATACTGACTCAAATCTCTAGCCACTTTAATAATGAAAAATTGATGTAATAAATGTATCACTAGCCACTTTAAACAATTCCACTTTATATAATGTTTACATACCCTACGTTACTCATCTCATATGTATATACTGTACTCTATACCATCTACTGCATCTTGCCTATGCCGTTCTGCCATCGCTCATTCATATATTTTTATGTACATATTCTTATTCATTCCTTTGCACTTGTGTGTAAAAGGTAGTTGTTGTGAAATTGTTAGGTTGGATTACTTGTTAGATATTACTGCATGGTCGGAACTAGAAGCACAAGCATTTCGCTACACTCGCATTAACATCTGCTAACCATGTGTATGTGACAAATAAAATTTGATTTGATTTGACATTTGATTTGATTTGATTTGAGACCCATTTGCGACCAAGCTTTAACTTACTGACTGATGTCTTGAGATGTTGCTTCAATATATCCACATAATTTTCCTACCTCATGATGCCATACATTCTGTGAAGTGCACCAGTCCCTCCTGCAGCAAAGCACCCCCACAACATAATGCTGCCACCCCTGTGCTTCACGGTTGGGATGGTGTTCTTCGGCTTGCAAGCATCCCCTTGCATTTTACTTCAGTCATATACTGTAGATTCATTCAATCAAATGCATTCAATTCAATATTTGAAAAAAGTACTTTTATTTTCATTGAGTTGACATGAATTGGCTTGAAAATTGACCACAATCCTGTACAACACATGATCGCAGCATTTTATCATTAAGCATTAACCTTACCTTAGAGCGACCGATATCGCAAAAGCTGAATATATGTCACAAATTAGCCCTACGTTAGAGCCGACCCCAGCCTCGACCACACCTGTAGCTTTCATCCTCATGGGGCTCTATGTCACTCTGACATCACTGACCTTTACTGTCATTTTACCAGAGAAAGGGTAGTGTTATGTAATCACATCAGGTAAACCTGTCACTTGGCTATGTTTGAAGTCTCCATTGAAGTTCCCAGTACTCTACAGTATAGCCATTATCCTAACAGATAATGATGGACTGCACCCTCGAATTGTATTTAGCTTTTATAAGGGAGTCAAGCTGAGACCAAGGTCTCTTTATTTGATGGACGATTTGGCTGCCTTTGTGTGTCCGTCATCGTTTGGAAAGGATTATGCTTTGGAAATGACATGCATTACACACAAACTTATGTCTTGGTATCTGGGAGCCTGATCCTTTTCATCTCAACAACGAAGGCCTTTCCTTCAACTTGACTGGCACAAAGCATGATTGTAATACAATTATATCATCAGGTTGACATCTTTTGAGACCTCATGGTCAGGTTGTTGTAAAATAAGGTTTTTAAATGTCTTTTTAACGACCAGAAAAACACTTCTTTACCTGGTTATCTGACCTGATACCAATCAAAATATGACATATATCCCAGACGTCTCGATGTCGTGGTGATAAAATATGTACAGTATTTTGGGTGTAATAACGTCTGACGTCTTTTCAACCAGAAAAACTATTTACAACCAGAAAGTTACGTCTTGCCAATTGTCCCCTGTCCATAAGCATCTCAGCCCATAGAAAGAATCAGTGTAGTTGGAACCAAGACAAATGTTTTTGCGATGATTCCAGTAACGGATTGTGACCTCACCAAGTGAGTGTGCAGTTTGTTGCCTAACCCAATCAACCCTAAGGAACTCTCAGACAATCCATAGGCTCCCCAGCCTGAGGAAACTCCCTTAGCTACAGGCGTTGAAATACAGTATGACAAAAATAACCACTGAGAAATGGTGTAATCTTACAGGATATTCCATCCTCCACCCATTGTCTATGGTCCTTTTCTCAACTCTGAGAGGCAAACCTGGAGGTTTTACCGTAAATCTCACTGGGTGGGAAAAGTAGCATTGTTTCCATAGCAGTTGTTGTGTTTTAGTGGTAGTTAGGGGTAGTTAAAACTAGTGGAAGTCCATTTCATTTGCATTACAATGCTTGTCCCCTGTCCTCATTTCACTTTTGTCCTTCTTGCTGTCTTCGTCTTTCATGCCTCACAACACGATTCACCTAAGACCTCATCATCTACTGGTTTCTCTGCATCTAATGAGAATCACGATCATATGGATTGCATTTACATAGCACTTCTCACAAGGCCTCAAAGCACTTCACTGTGCGTTGTCATCCCGTCCACAGTGAGTTGAGAACATCAGCTCCATTGATATCAAAGTGGGTGACTGTTGATATGGAATGACTTTGAAACCTTGATTGGGAGGAGGAGGTGGGAAGGAGATAGATCCGACCCTCAAACTTGCAATACACACACACTCACCACATCTTTCAGTTTAGTCACATTACTGTGCTTCCCCTTTTAATGGGAGCAGCATGTCTCTCGTTGGGCTGCCAGCTGAGAGCACTCCTCCCTGACGCAGGGCAGGAGGCCTAGACAGGGTGGGGGAGGAAGGGATAATTTGAACCAGCTGCCAGGGGAAGTGATCTCCTGCTTCGTCACACAGAGACCTCCTCAGCACTAGCGGTTCTGTGGGGGGGCAGGGGTGGTACCCCTGTGACAACAATTTTGGACCCCCTTGTGGCCCCCCTAAATGTGGAGTATGAAATCATTTTTACATAACAAATTTTTGCTATCGTTCTTTTTTTACATCCGTTATTAGACAGTGGCAACAATGATGATTATGAACATGGTCTTTTGCCTGCTAATGCAGTGAAGAAAACGATATGACAACAATAACGTCTAATGTAACTGGCCCCTCTAACAGTACAACTGGCCCCAGCTTGGCCCCCCCAGTTGAAATGGTCTAGAACTGCCACTGCTCCTCAGACCCTGTGTGACCAACTAACAGCCTGGGAACCCTGGCCTGGGTCCCAACATAAACCCAGCCCCTCGTATCAGCATCCTCCATCCACATCTCTGCATCTGGGCTTTCACAGACGGTCAGGGCGTTTGGGGATAGTCACGTCAAATATGTCACCTTATCAGATAGTATATATATCACATAGTCCCCCTCCGAAGCCAAGAAGTTAGTGAAGTCAGAGGTCTATAACATGATATCAACCCACATCTAGTGAGTGTGATGAGTAATGGTGATGACATAAACAGCACCCATTCAGACCCTCACATACTCACCACAAGAATGTTTTGACTCATTTTAATCACCACCCTTGTTGTACTCGCAGTGTTGACCAGCACTGGCTATCACCAAGGAGTACTCTCCCCTCTTTGGTTAGATTGATACGGTTCTAATACTGAAGACAGGGAAGCTGTCCAAAGTCATCATTTCTGCATATCATTTTTTTTTTTTTTTTATATATTTTTTTTTTTATATATATATGTTTTTTACCCCTTTTTTCTCCCCAATTTCGTGGTATCCAATTGGTAGTAGTTACAGTCTTGTCTTATCGCTGCAACTCCCGTACGGACTCGGAAAAGGCAAAGGTCGAGAGCCATGCGTCCTCCGAAACACAACCCAACCAAGCCACACTGCTTCTTGACAGAATGCACACCCAACCCGGAAGCCAGCCGCACCAATGTGTCGGAGGAAACACCGTACACCAAGCGACCGTGTCAGCGTGCACTGCGCCCGGCCCGCCACAGGAGTCACTAGTGCACGATAAGACAAGGATATCCCTGCCGGCCAAACCCTCCCTAACCCGGATGACGCTGGGCCAATTGTGCACCGCCCCATGGGCCTCCCGGTCGCACAGAGCCTGGGCTCGAACCCAGAATCTCTGGTGGCACAGCTAGCCTTAGACCACTGCACCACCCGGGAGGCCCTATTTATGCATATAATTAATGTCATGTTAGTGCTCCCACATCTTGCACCAGAATGTGTTGAGGTGAGTAGGGGTTCATGATCCATCACCAATTGTAAGGGAAGTTTTCCATATATTCAAATAAAGGTTGCCATATCTTAACAAAAGTACTAAGTTTGTTCCTTAGAACACGGTTTCCCAAAGTGGGGTCCAAGCAGGTACAAAATAAATGAAGAAGAAGAAGAAAATGTATGAGTATTGCCAGATTAAGCACATTTTGGACAAGGGATCTGTGCAGTGGTTTGGAGGGTGCAATACAATACCCTGTAATATTATACAATTAATGTTCTTAATTTATGTTCTTGCTTTTATGAATTATGTTTATTTTGTTACTGTGTGCTGAATTAAATTGTTTTATACACATATACATGTATGTTTTATTATTCTGTTTTTATTGTAATGTATACAGGGCTCTCCTGTAAAATAGATTTTTAATCTCAATGTGATTCCCTGTTAAAATAAAGGTAAAAAAATAAAATTTAAATAAATACAATTAATTGGGAGATGCGATGCATAGGGATATTGATACGCCACAGTATCAATCTCAATACCATTTCTGGGTAAAAACTTGCAAGAAATTAGCTTTAAATTGCAAGAAATTAGCATAAAAACGAAAAACAAATCCCTGCCCCAAGGCAACATATTTTGAATTGCAGGAAATTTGCTTTATAACTGCAAAATGTTCTCTCTGATGCCAACAGGGTAGCCTTTAAAATGTTTTTTTCCCCAGGACCCGAGTGTTGATTAATTAAGCCATGCACTGCAGAAGTCTTAGTAAAACTGCAACAACCTTTCATTCAATAGAATAAAAGTACAGTACAGAAATAACGGGTATCAGAATAAAAACGTCAATAACAACAATAACGTCAACGACGTCAATAATAACAAAAAGTTCATTTGAGTATGTTTTGTCCTAATAAATAAATAAATAAGCAAAAAAGGACCAGGCTTGAAAAACATCTGATTGGGTTTTAAGACCTGTTGTTGTGGACTATAGATAGTGTAACTACTACAGAAGATATCTGTCAGAACTTACTGTCACAGAGACTCACTCAGGTGCAGCCCTGTATCATGTAATGCTGACTGACTGACTGATTAGTAGGATTTGTGTTATTATATTATGAGGGGGTCTCTGATGAATTTGCTATCAAAAAAGGGGTCCCCGACGCAATTTTTTTTGGGAACCCCTGCCTTAGAATATAAACTCAGCAAGAAAAGAAATGTCCTCTCACTGTCAACTGCGTTTATTTTAAGAAAACTTAACATGTGTATATATTTGTATGAACATAACAAGATTCAACAACTGAGACATAAACTGAACAAGTTCCACAGAGATCCGGGCTCTTCGCTGGCCATGGCAGAACACTGACATTCATGTCTTGCAGGAAATCACAGCAGTATGGCTGGTGGCATTGTCATGCTTGGAGGGTCATGTCAGGATGAGCAGGAAGGGTACCACATGAGGGAGGAGGGAGGAGGATGTCTTCCCAGTACGGGGAAAATAATGTATGAAATATATGCATTCACTACTGTAAGTCGCTCTGGATAAGAGCGTCTGCTAAATGACAAAAAAATGTAAATGTAAGCTAAAAAGATATGGAGACGGAAGAGGAAGAAAGAACTTCCCTGTAACGCACAGCGCTGAGATTGCCTGCAATGACAACAAGCTCAGTCCGATGATGCTGTGACACACCACCCCAGACCATGACCCTCCACCTCCAAATCGATCCCGCTCCAGAGTACAGGCCTCGGTGTAACGCTCATTCCTTCGATGATAAACGCGAATCTGACCATCACCCCTGGTGAGACAAAACTGTGACTCGTCAGAGAAGAGCACTTTTAGCCAGTCCTGTCTGGTCCAGCGACGGTGGGTTTGTGCCCATAGGCAACGTTGTTGCCGGTGATGTCTGGTGAGGACCTGCCTTACAACAGGCCCACAAGCCCTCAGTCCAGCCTCTCTCAGCCTATTGCGGACAGTCTGAGCACTGATGGAGGGATTGTGCGTTCCTGGTGTAACTCGGGCAGTTGTTGTTGCAATCCTGTACCTGTCCCGCAGGTGTGATGTTCGGATGTACCGATCCTGTGCAGGTGTTGTTACACGTGGTCTGCCACTGCGAGGATGATCAGCTGTCCCTCCTGTCTCCCTGTAGTGCTGTCTTAGGCGTCTCACAGTAGGGACATTGCAATTTATTTCCCTGGCCACATCTGCAGTCCTCATGCCTCCTTGCAGCATGCCTAAGGCACGTTCACGCAGATGAGCAGGGACCCTGGGCATCTTTCTTTTGGTGTTTTTCAGAGTCAGTAGAAAGGCCTCTTTAGTGTCCTAAGTTTTCATAACTGTGACCTTAATTGCCTACAGTCTGTAAGCTGTTAGTGTCTTAACGACCGTTCCACAGGTGCATGTTCATTAATTGTTTATGGTTCATTGAACAAGCATGGGAAACAGTGTTTAAACCCTTTACAATGAAGATCTGTGAAGTTATTTGGATTTTTACAAATTATCTTTGAAAGATAGGGTCCTGAATAAAGGACGTTTCTTTTTTTTGCTGAGTTTGTTATTAAAGGAATGCATTTATTCATTTACACACTTTTTTGCTACACAAAGAGCAATCTTAGTAAATGTTACATGACAGATTTGGACCAGTGGTTTAACCAGTTGATAATGCTGTTGTCATTTTCATTTAACCGGTTGATAATGCTGTTGTAGTGTTCATTTAACCAGTTGATAATGCTGTTGTAGTGTTCATTTCGGTCCGTTACACATCTATAAACGAAAGACCACTAATAAGTCAAGAACAATCATTATTGTCAAAGCAATATATCTGTTTATTAACATTTTGATAACATCACAAGGTATTCGCTTATAATCTTTAAAGTTAGCTCTGACAAGCTCGTTCAGCTTATCATAATTGGGAAAGGAGATACCTAGTCAGTTGCACAACTGAATGGATTCAACTGAAATTTGTCTTCCACATTTAACCCAAACCCTCTAAATCAGAGAGGTGCAGGGTACTGCCTATAATTGACGTCCACATCACCTTGTTGTTGGGGGTTAACTGCCTTGCTCATGGGCAGATCGGCAGATGTTTCAACCAGGGATTTGAACAAGTGACCTTTTGGTTACTGGCCCAACACTCTTAACCGCTAGGCTACCTGCTGCCCTCGGCATGATGCTTCACACAGCTAATATTTTCTCTGCAAGACAGGCTCTTTAACGCTCTGTTAGTGTTACATAGCAGCGTTGAAAAACAAATGGGTGTCACTTACACAATTAACCAGTCGATAAGGCTATTGTAGTGTTCATTTAACCAGTTGATAATGCTGTTGTAGTGTTCATTTAACCAGTTGATAATGCTGTTGTAGTGTTCATTTAACCAGTTGATAATGCTGTTGTAGTGTTCATTTAACCAGTTGATAATGCTGTTGTAGTGTTCATTTAACCCGTTGATAATGCTTCTGTAGTGTTCATTTAACCAGTTGATAATGCTGTTGTAGTGTTCATTTAACCAGTTGATAATGCTGTTGTAGTGTTCATTTAACCAGTTGATAATGCTGTTGTAGTGTTCATTTAACCAGTTGATAATGCTGTTGTAGTGTTCATTTAACCCGTTGATAATGCTATTGCAGTGGTCATTTGACGAATTGATAATGCTGTTGTCGTGTTCATTTAACCAGTTGATAATGCTTCTGTAGTGTTCATTTAACCAGTTGATAATGCTGTTGTCGTGTTCATTTAACCAGTTGATAATGCTGTTGTAGTGTTCATTTGACCGGTTGATAATGCTATTGCAGTGTTCATTAAACCAGTTGATAATGCTGTTGTAATGTTCATTTAACCAGTTGATAATGCTGTTGTCGTGTTCATTTAACCAGTTCATAATGCTGTTGTAGTGTTCATTTAACCAGTTGATAATGCTGTTGTCGTGTTCATTTAACCGGTTGATAATGCTGAGGAAGTGTTCATTTGACCAGTTGATAATGCTATTGCAGTGTTCATTTAACCAGTTGATAATGCTTCTGTAGTGTTCATTTAACCAGTTGATAATGCTGTTGTCGTGTTCATTTAACCAGTTGATAATGCTGTTGTAGTGTTCATTTGACCGGTTGATAATGCTATTGCAGTGTTCATTAAACCAGTTGATAATGCTGTTGTAATGTTCATTTAACCAGTTGATAATGCTGTTGTCGTGTTCATTTAACCAGTTGATAATGCTGTTGTAGTGTTCATTTAACAGGTTGATAATGCTGTTGTCGTGTTCATTTAACCAGTTGATAATGCTGTTGTAGTGTTCATTTCGGTCCGTTACACATCTATAAACGAAAGACCTCTAATAAGTCAAGAACAATCATTATTGTCAAAGCAATATATCTGTTTATTAACATTTTGATAACATCACAAGGTATTCGCTTATAATCTTTAAAGTTAGCTCTGACAAGCTCGTTCAGCTTATCATAATTGGGAAAGGAGATACCTAGTCAGTTGCACAACTGAATGGATTCAACTGAAATTTGTCTTCCACATTTAACCCAAACCCTCTAAATCAGAGAGGTGCAGGGTACTGCCTATAATTGACGTCCACATCACCTTGTTGTTGGGGGTTAACTGCCTTGCTCATGGGCAGATCGGCAGATGTTTCAACCAGGGATTTGAACAAGTGACCTTTTGGTTACTGGCCCAACACTCTTAACCGCTAGGCTACCTGCTGCCCTCGGCATGATGCTTCACACAGCTAATATTTTCTCTGCAAGACAGGCTCTTTAACGCTCTGTTAGTGTTACATAGCAGCGTTGAAAAACAAATGGGTGTCACTTACACAATTAATATATACAGTAATTAACTGTTTTCAGCCTCTTTTAGAACTTCCACCCGCCCAGACCTGTCATAAAATGTTTGTATGGAACAAAAACAGCAACAAAGACTCTCCTCCCTCCACCAGTCAAATGAAACCAATGCAAAGCAACTGGCCCTCTAACTGCCCTGAGAGGTCAGAAATGTTGACTCTACATCAGTAATTATACCTCTTGATGAGCAACGATGACCCTCCTGATGATAGATGTCTCTAACAGAACCACGCATTTCTCAGATTATCATGTGTTGCACAATGGAAATGTCACGTCTTTCCTACAGTCAACAGAACCATTAGTGGATAGCACATCATGCAGACTTCCATTGTAAACTAGGGGCCAGTATTAGGGGCTACAGTAAAGGAATAAATGGTAGATTATGGGTAATAGAAATGATTGGAATTACTCTTACCTATCAACTGTCAGGGAAATCAGGGGTATAGTTAGCATTGATAGTGGAGTCAGATGAAGCAAACACTAAGACACTGATTTCAACATCCTAGATTGATAGGATCATTGAGAGATGGGTGTGGTAACCAAAACAATCCCTCCTCAACAAATCAACAGTAGGCTACTGTACTTCATTTTCCTCACAAAATACATCATTTTTATTTAATCATTTTGATCAAATTCCCAAAACATACATACATTCATTCACATTTGCAAAATAATATGGTAAAGGAAATCATCACATACAATGAAAAATGTGCATAAACAATGAATACCGATGTGCTCAGTCAGTTCAGTTCAAACCGAGCCAGGTGCATCTCTCATGTTTATACTCAACATGACAGCAGAACCACTGTCCATCTATCTCACAGGGCTTCACATGTATGATTGTCTTACTACGGAGTCTGTCACTATTATTTACACTGAAATAAATAGTTTCACTTCCAACCAACCACAAGACATTTTGCTAGTTTGCTTCCAAGGTAATGTTTAAAAAAAAGCTGTGATTAAAATCCAGTCCAATTTCCAGTGCATTATTGAGAGAAGTATATTTAAAAACAAAGAAAAGCTACTATGTCTGATATGGTATTTTGTTGTGTAAGGCACATATCAAGTCATGTACAGCGTGATCTAATAACGGTTCAATAATGTTGTGCTCAAGAGAGATTACAAATCCTTATATTAAACAAATGTAACACTCGTTCGTTAGGCAGTCAGTAGAAATAAGCAACAGCAAATCAAGAGCCATCTAGAATAGATTATTAGTCTTATATCGTCAACTGCTGAGAGGACTCCTGAGAGGTATACTATACTGCTTCTGTATACAGTTTCAGTTATAAAGTATGTGTAAAGACAACTGAATGTCAAATATTCACTCACTTAACAACTAACAACTCTATTCTCCATCTTCAGTAGCACGGCAAACTGTAGTTATCAACAATATATTCTCATCTTTGACACTATTCTTGATGAAGCTTCCCAGAGTCTAGGTAATTGTTCTCATATACAGTGCATTATATCCATTTATATATTCTCTGGTTCAGTTGATTTAGCAGCTGTATAAAGTTTATCTGTTCACAAACAGCTACTGTACTGCAAGATGAAATAAATAAATGAAAAAGATTTGATGTACAAAATACTAAATAAATACTAAATATCCCGTTTTTTCTCCTTGTATAGAAAACTGTCCCTATACGCTTACGTCATAACTTTGTGAGCGTTTCCTACACAGCCTGCGGATCCACACCCAGTAGAGGAAGATCATGAGGAACCAGTAGCAGACGTACGCCACACAGCCGTAGATCAGAAACCTGGTCTCTAGTACCTTAGCCGGCGTGAACCAGCCCTTCTGGCTCTCCTTGTAGATGGTGTAGCAGGACCCGCCCAGCAAGATGGCCGCCCACACTGACAGAGGCAGCAGGGGGATGTAGTTCCCAACCATCTTGCGGCGGCCCGACGTGCCCCAGCTGCTCTTGTTCATGGTGATGATGGCAAAGTACTTGGCGGGCAGCAGGCTGGTCATGTAGAGGGCAGAGTAGAGGGACATGAACACCATGACCAGGTCACGGCGCAGGATGCAGGCATAGGCCGCCTTGATGAGGCCGATGAGCTGGATGCAGCAGAGGACCCAGAGGATGTCCCACAGAGTGCCTGACCAGAACAGCTGGATGATGGTGGCCGTAACGAAGAAGGGGAAGACACCAGAGACGATGGACTCGTAGGTCATCCACAGGTGGTGCTTGTGCCACCACATGGCGTTGTAGAGCCACTCGCGGAAGTAAGACTTGGTCCAGCGCGTCTGCTGGTTGAGCCACCGGAGGAACTGGCCTGGCGTCTCCGTGTAGCACTTGGAGCGGGCCGTGTATCTGAGAGCAGAGGATGGATGATGATGAATGAGTCTATTATCATCCTATCTCCAGTAAAGTGTTGTGCTTCAGTTTATTTGTGTATGAGGAGTATTTGTGAAGAAATGTATACTCACTTGGTGGCATAGCCCATGCTGAGCATGCGGTTGGTGAGATGTCTGTCATCCCCAAATGTACAGTGAGTCCCCAGGAACTTCTGGTTGTACCAGGACTCTAAGAATTGCTGGAGGAGGTCATTCCTGTACAGACCTGAGGATGAAACCAAATCTATGTTATAGTACTGCACTTACTGAATACAAATAACATAATATTACACGACTCCCAGTAACATGAACAAGAGAAGCAAGGTTATGACTCATGTTTATCGCGATCACAGGAAAGTGTAATTTCCTTACCCAGGGGGCCGCTGATGCAGGAGACACAGTTGAAGAAGGACTGGCAGGACCTCTCGATGTTGAACGCCATCCAGTAGCGCAGGCTGCTCATGAAGCTGATATAGGACTCCTTGAGGTTGAGGATCATCACGTCTCCTCCCACCGCCCCGTACTTCTGGTTGCTCTCCAGAACCTTACACAGCTCCACCGTAGCCAAGGGGTCTAGCTTGGTGTCAGAGTCACACACCTGGAGGAGAGAGAGAGAGAGAGAGAGAGAGAGAGAGAGAGAGAGAGAGAGAGAGAGAGAGAGAGAGAGAGAGAGAAACAGAGAGAGAGAGAGAGAGAGAGAAACAGAGAGAGAGAGAGAGAGAAACAGAGAGAGAGAGAGAGAGAGAGAGAGAGAGAGAGAGAAACAGAGAGAGAGAGAGAGAAACAGAGAGAGAGAGAGAGAGAGAGAGAGAGAGAGAGAAACAGAGAGAGAGAGAGAGAGAAACAGAGAGAGAGAGAGAGAGAGAAACAGAGAGAGAGAGAGAAACAGAGAGAGAGAAACAGAGAGAGAGAAACAGAGAGAGAAACAGAGAGAGAAACAGAGAGAGAAACAGAGAGAGAAACAGCGAGAGAGAGAGACAGAGACATTATTATTAACATTAACTATTAACAATTATTAACATTATAAGACAAGAAACAGAATGAAGATACTGTGTGCTCTGATCCAAGGTGTTTAAAAAAAAAAATTGAAATACAGTATTTCCCTAATGTCAGGAGATGTAAATCAACTCCTCACCTGTATGTAGTCCACCGACTGTCCCAGTGCCTTGAACGCTGTGTACATCACCTCCCTCTTTCCACCCCACTTCTGCATGATGCACACACACCTCCTGCTGTTGATCAGATCCTCCACCTCCCTCCTCTGGGGGTCCTCTCCCAGCCCATAACTAGCATCCTGGGTCTGGGTGGGGTCCCATGTGTGGTAGTTATTCCTCCACACATAACAGCCAGGGTCCTGGTCTGCAAACACCTCCCTGAACATCTCCAGCATGTAGAGGTCGTCCCCTGAGTTCCCATCCACCACCATGATGACCCGCAGCAGCTCTGGAGGGTACTTGAGGGCCCGAATGGAGTTGAGGCACTCGCGCAGGTACTCTGGGTCCTCCTGGTAGGCTGAGATAGTGAAGCCAATGGTCTTGGTGAAGGTGCAGGCCTTGCTTCGGGCCCTCATGCGGCGGTGCTCCACGAAGGCGAAAAAGCTCTGGACCAGGATGTGGAGCCCCAGCAGGAGGCCGTAGAAGCCAAAGGAGATGATGCCATATGGGGAGGTGGCCAGCTGGAAGCCCTGGACGTAGGCCCACACCATCACCCCCAGCACCACCAGGGCAAAGAGGAATGTCAGGATGGCACGGACTATCGAGCCCACCTGCCTTAGCAATAGTTTCAGTTCCATTTTTTCCCCCTTTAGATACCTGTTGTCAATCAAGGAAGATGAACATTTAAGATAAATACATTGGAGGAGGAACAAATATGCTAAATTAAAGATAATATTTAATTTATTGAATTAAGTGAATTGATTAATTGAATTAGGCTACTGAAAATACAACTGAACGTTAACAATTAGGATAGCTTATTACAAGATAGAAAAAAATTGTTGGGCTTCATTCTGTCAAGTAAGTTCCAGATAACTATAAATACCAAAGATCCTACCACAAAAGCGTTATCATGAAGAAAAAATGTCAATCTTCAAAAGATATCATAAAGAAGTTACCTTGTTTCTTTGTGACGTAAACAATGTACCGCAAAACGAAACTGTATTTCTAATGGTAAAAAAAACTAAAAACAAATTTGGATTAAAAAATGTATAGCCTTACCTGACTTTGGTGCCAAATTACTCCACTCTTGAAATGCCCTTTCCTCCCTGTCTCCTACTCCCGCTCTACTCTGCAATTTGCGTGAAGTTGGATTACTTTATAAACTTGAGAAACACGCTTACTCCAGATGCTGCCAGATGTGAGCGCACATACAGTGGCCCAAAGCAAACCATCATAGGTATAACGCCCTTAATACTGGGCTTGTGAGTCAGCACGTGCTGCGTCAAAGTAGAAAGGAGGTCCATAGTGAATTCGCCAAATATAAATCAACAGGGATTAGTTTTACCTCGGTAAAAGTAGTTATAGGCGTACATTTTATAGATTTGTTTTAGGCTATTGTTTGTTTTGTCGATAAAAAATATTGAACTTGATCAATTATAGGCTACTTATTTACAGTTCTGTAATTCATTTTGGTCACATTTTAGAATACAGTCATTTAGATATTATTCACTTGACTATTGGATAGAATAGAGTAGAATAAAATAGAATATCCTACTAAATTTTTCCCATAGGGAACTTGTGGCATTTGGATTCGACAATAAATACAGCACAATTCACATATGACGCAAACCCCTTATACAATATCAACCAAAAGTGTGGGAAATATGACTACCCTCATCTCCATCATACATTTCCATTGAGGAACATGACTACCTTGTCCTGACCAGTCACTGCCATGATCTGTCAAGAAGTTGAATGATGCCCTCTGGTGGCACAATAATAACCCTGCATCCTTTCTCTTGTACTGAACATTGTCAGGCAATGCCAGTCACAAGGCTAACAAATGTATATCCACCACCACACATGAATGGTGCATAGAGATGGGCACATCAAGCAGTGTTTAAGACCATATATGACCATATGACCATATCTTATCTCATGGATCAACCTGAGGGTCTTTGTTTTGGTTCAGTGACAGTGAAACATGACACTCTATAATACTGCCTCAGTCATGCACATTCCTTGGTAAAGAGGCTGAACATACTACAGTAAAACCATGGGAGTATTTGACATTGACTTGTTTCCCAAATGGTGGGTCGGAACTCGTGCCCCATGGTCAATCACCACTAACTCCGCTTGGGATGCAGACTCCCAAAATATTGGTTTTATTTGTGGTTTTGCATGGGTCACAAGGAAACGCCAACAGCCTCAGAGAGCAAATAACTTGGGAACCACTGCCATATGTATTTTGGCAGGTTTAATATCAATGACCTCGAAAGACCTTGCTGCAGTGGTGTATAAAGTACCTAATTGTCATACTTGAGTCAAAGTAAAGATACAGTACCTTAAAAGAAAATAAATAAAATACTACTTGAGTTAAAGTCTAAAAGTATTTGGTTTTAAATATACTTTAGTATCAAAAGTAAATATAATTGCTAAAATATACTTAAGTATCAGAAGTCAAAGTATGAATCATTTCAAATTCCTCATATTAAGCAAACAAGACATCATGATTTTCTTTTCTTTCTTTTATTTACGGATAGCCAGGGGCACACTACAATACTCATAATTTACAAACGAAGCATTTGTGTTTAGCCAGTCCGCCAGACCAGAGGCAGTAGGGATGATCAGGGATGTTCTCTTGATAAGTGCTTGAAATGGACTATGTTTCTGTCCTGCTAAGCGTTCAAAATGTAACAAGTACCTTTGGGTGTCAGGGAAAATGTAATGGGGTAAAAGTTACTTATTTTCTTAAGGAATGTGGTGGAACAAAAGTAAAAGTTGAATAGTTGAAAAATATAAATACTAATGTAAAGTACAGATATCCCAAAAAAATACTTAAGTAATACTTTAAAGTATGTTTACTTAAGTACTTTACACCACTGCCTAGCTGTCCATTCTACTTTATTTACCCTGACTACATCTTCAGGGACATAGAAATGTGTTGACGAGATCGTTGAAGGCCCACACCCATAGCCACCGGCACTGTTGTGAATGAATCTACACGCCTCAGGTCAGACCCAAATAGACTGCCTCAGGCCACAGGGCCAACAGAACCCTTGGCCTGGTCACTATGATGTCATGGTGAAGGGTGTGGTACTTGGGGTATTTTGGATGGTGGGTGGACTTGACAAATCTGGGTAGTCTACCGTATTGTGAGAATATTCCCACACTGGAAGACTGACTAAGACCATAGTCTAAATGGAATATGTATTCTTTGCTTCTCTTTGCTAGACATGATTTGGTCATCTTTTTTGATTATCGCTTAAGATTGATCACTGTTTATCCAGCAGAGGGAGCCAAGTGTTCCATTTTTATCTCTTAAACCCTCTAGCTAGCGCCTTCACGATAGCTCAAATTCTGATCTGACTTTTCTAAATCCTCTCATAAGAAGTCAACCCTAACGAAGACCACACAATAAAACATTCAATAAACAGACACTCTTTATTTGATGTCGTCAGTTCAAATAGTTAATTTCATGATATCAGGGCCAGCCTTTGCTACTTAGCCAGATGTCATGGTGTTTTGGATCCATGACACATAGTTGCAGACTTTGGTGTAGATGCCAGGCTTCTTCCTGAGAGCACAGCCATGACCCCAGGACACAACACCCTGCAGCTCCCCATCACACACCAGAGTGACCCTGAGAGTGGGGGTGGAGAGAGAGAGAGAGAGAGAGAGAGAGAGAGAGAGAGAGAGAGAGAGAGAGAGACAGAGAGACAGAGAGACAGAGAGACAGAGAGAAAGAAACAAACAAAGAAACAAACAAAGAAACAAAGAAAGTGACAGAGAGAGGTGGGGTAAGATGGGGAGGTGATGGGAGAAATAAAGAAAGAGAGAGCGCAACGAGCCAGAGTGACTGGAACAAAACAGAGAGATTCAGTGACAGAGAAAAATGAAGAGAGACAAGAAAAGATATAACCAGAGATCAGTGTAATGGCATCATGGTAAAAGCTGTGAAAACAAGAAGTTGAAATATGAAGTATACAGTGAGGGGAGAAAGTATTTGATCCCCTGCTGATTTTGTACGTTTGCCCACTGACAAAGAAATGATCAGTCTATAATGTTAATGGTAGGTTTATTTGAACAGTGAGAGACAGAATAACAATGAAAGAAATCCAGAAAAACGCATGTCAAAAATGTTATAAAATGATTTGCATTTTAATGAGGGAAATAAGTATTTGACCCCTCTGCAAAACATGACAGTACTTGGTGGCAAAACCCTTGTTGGCAATCACAGAGGTCAGACGTTTCTTGTAGTTGGCCACCAGGATTGCACACATCTCAAAAGGGATTTTGTCCCACTCCTCTTTGCAGATCTTCTCCAAGTCATTAATAGGTTTCTAGGCTGACTTTTGGCAACTCGAACCTTCAGCTCGCTCCACAGATTTTCTATGGGATTAAGGTCTGGAGACTGGCTAGGCCACTCCAGGACCTTAATGTGCTTCTTCTTGAGTCACTCCTTTGTTGCCTTGGCTGTGTGTTTTGGGTCATTGTCATGCTGGAATACCCATCCACAACCCATTTTCAATGCCCTGGTTGAGGGAAGGAGGTTCTCACCCAGGATTTGACGGTACATGGCCCCGTCCATCGTCCCTTTGATGCGGTGAAGTTGTCCTGTCCCCTTAGCAGAAAAACACCCCCAAAGCATAATGTTTCCACCTCCATGTTTGACGGTGGAGATGGTGTTCTTGGGGTCATAGGCAGCATTCCTCCTCCTCCAAACACGGCGAGTTGAGTTGATGCCAAAGAGCTCCATTTTGGTCTCATCTGACCACAACAATTTCACCAGTTGTCCTCTGAATCATTCAGATGTTCATTGGCAAACTTCAGACGGGCATGTGTATGTGCTTTCTTGAGCAGGGGTACCTTGCAGGCGCTGCAGGATTTCAGTCCTTTACGGCGTAGTGTGTTACCAATTGTTTTCTTGGTGACTATGGTCCCAGCTGCCTTGAGATCATTGACAAGATCCTCCCGTGTAGTTCTGGGCTGATTCCTCACCGTTCTCATGATCATTGCAACTCCACGAGGGGAAACCTTGCATGGAGCCCCAGGCCGAGGGAAATTGACAGTTCTTTTGTGTTTCTTCAATTTGTGAATAATCACACCAACTGTTGTCACCTTCTCACCAAGCTGCTTGGCGATGGTCTTGTAGCCCATTTCTGCCTTGTGTAGGTCTACAATCTTGTCTCTGACATCCTTGGAGAGCTCTTTGGTCTTGGCCATGGTGGAGAGTTTGGAATCTGATTGATTGATTGCTTTTATACAGGTAACAAACTGAGATTAGGAGCATTCCCTTTAAAAGTGTGCTCCTAATCTCAGCTCGTTACCTGTATAAAAGACACCTGGGAGCCAGAAATCTTTCTGATTGAGAGGGGGTCTAATACTTATTTCCCTCATTAAAATGCAAATCAATTTCTAAAATTTTTTACATGCGTTTTTCTGGATTTTTTTGTTGTTATTCTGTCTCTCACTGTTCAAATAACCCTACCATTAAAATTATAGACTGATCATTTCTTTTTCAGTGGGCAAACGTACAAGATCAGCAGGGGATCAAATACTTTTCCCCCTCACTGTAGTACAGGTCTATTATGTCAGATACCTGGCAGGAGTCCTTGCCTCCCTCCATGAATGTCACGACTTCCGCCGAAGTTGGTCCCTGTCCTTGTTTGGGCGGCGTTCGGCGGACGACGTCACCGGTTTTCTAGCCATTGCCGCTCCACCTTTCATTTTCCATTTGTTTTGTCTTTGTTCCCACACACCTGGTTTACATCTCCTCATGAGTACTATGTGTATTTAGCCCTCTGTTCCCTCCATGTCTGTGTGGGGTATTGTTTATTGTCTAGGCTGCCACGCTTCCGGCTGGTTTGCGCCGGGTTTTATTTTGTACCCGTGATTTGTGGCAGCCAGTACTTTGTACTTGGTTGTTGTACTTTGTGCTGCCTCACTTGTTCTTTGGGCATTTGTTTTTGTGACGCGGTTGCGTTTTGTTCTTATAATTGCTTCAGTAAAGTGCTTCTTTGTTCACTCATCTGTGCTCTCCTGCGCCTGACTTCCATGCGCCAGCTACACCCACCGTTGACAATGAAGCAAGCACAGATCATGTTCTCAGTCATCTGGAAGAAATAGACTTCCAGGCAGGTGTTATCTGTCCAGAAGGGGACCTCCACACACTGCAGTGTATCAGGGTACCTCACTGGAACAGAACATTAAAGAAAGTAAGAGGGAGCAAGAAAAGACACAGACATGTAACAAGGCATTAAGACTTTCCATTTAAATAAATCAGAAGTGGAAAACTTTTAAAAGACTGTAAAAGTACCAATCACTGTAAAATAGCTGTTGTCCTCAGCTGTTAACCGTTTATAACCAAGGCAGCATGGTATCTTATCAGGTTCTGTACACACTGTGCAAGTAGGTCACCTGGGGTAAAAGACACAGCTGTTTTACACACCCACACAAACACACGCACAAATGTTTGTATTATTATCGTTTCTTATTTCTTATTGTTGTTGCATTGTCGAGTAGGAACCTGAAAGTAAGCATTTCATTGGATGGTGTATAACATGTGTATCCCGTACATACGACTAATAAAACTTGAAACTTGAAACACACATTCCACTCACAGCCTTCGTTGCTGGCACGAAGGCTCCCCAGCCAGAGACCTGGCACATGGCTCCCCAGCCAGAGACCTGGCACGAAGGCTCCCCAGCCAGAGACCCGGCACATGGTTCCCCAGCCAGAGACCTGGCACATGGCTCCCCAGCCAGAGACCTGGCACGAAGGCTCCCCAGCCAGAGACCTGGCACATGGCTCCCCAGCCAGAGACCTGGCACGAAGGCTCCCCAGCCAGAGACCTGGCACATGGCTCCCCAGCCAGAGACCTGGCACATAGTTCCCCAGCCAGAGACCTGGCACATGGTTCCCCAGCCAGAGACCTGGCACATAGTTCCCCAGCCAGAGACCCGGCACATGGTTCCCCAGCCAGAGACCCGGCACATGGTTCCCCAGCCAGAGACCCGGCACATGGTTCCGGCAGCGCCACACTTAGTGGGGAGAGACACAGAGCTCACATAGCTGTTGAGGGTGGCAGGCTGGCTTAGCTTGATCAGCGAGATGTCACTATCCTGGGTACCGGAGTTGTAGTCTGGGTGGCCTTCCCTGTGGCTCAGTTGGTAGAGCATGGTGTGTGCAACGCCAGGGTTGTGGGTTTGATTCCCACGGGGGCCAGTATAAAAAATGAATAAATAAATGCATGAAATGAAATGTATGATATGTATGTATTCACTACTGTAAGTCACTCTGGATAAGAGCATCTGCTAAATGACTAAAATGTAAATGTAAAAATGTGGCGGATGAACAGGGCAGACATGATGTGCTGCTCTGTGTCCTCAGGCTCCTTGATGTTGTGCTCCCCCAGACAGACCTGCAGGGTTATAGCCCGAATGGAGATTATACTGTGGTTGTTGGAGGGGAAGGAGTGTCCTGCACTAGGAATCTTGTTGGATTTGCTGTATGCTTGGTTTACCCATTTCATGCAAACAGTCGGTCTAAGATCCGAATGGACTGAACCGTTAAACATGATATTACAAAGAGCAAAGCATACAATTCTAGATTAAATGGGGTTTTTAAGGCCTACACCACCTGAATGTTCATAAAAATAAAATTCTGTGTAAAAAAAAACATTTCAACTATTTTTTAAGTACTCTAGCACATAGTAACTCTGCAGTCTGAACTTACGATTTGTAGCAGTGGGCAGCAGAGAGCACCCATTCACTAGAAACGCTGTACACAGTTGTACCCTATGTACAGAGACACCTGGTAGGGAACAGAGTTCTTCCTGCACTCATACCCTGCTACAATCTTGTCGTCCCCCTCAAGGGCAAATAAAATTCAAAGGAAAAAAAATATATAGCCTGATATAGCCTGATTGAGATTAAATGACGTCTTAGGTTTTTCATCAGAATCCGGTGTTAACATCGACCAGCAATTTCTTATGTTATGTATTCTGAGCAAATGTTTAGGTAAAATAACAAGTTACTCTCCAACCTGCCCCTCCAAACAGTGCCAGAAGAATGAGAAGTTTCATGTTCTTGTTTCAGTCTGTTTTGCTGACAGGATCAGTGTGTCTCCCCTCTCTCTTTTTTTTGTTTCACTCCTCTAATCTCACCTGTTTCAAGGACTTTCTTTATCTCAATTTGGAGCTCAACTTGAACCAATGACACTCTTGGGGATAATAACTCCCCCCTCCCCCCTCACTGGGAGTCACTGATAATAACATAGACAAGTCATGCCTGCATATAATCATATCGAGCTGTAACTACCTTACTGATGTATGAGTAATAGTTAGACTTATTTGTTAGGTTCTAACCAGAAATACATCAGTCCTCTACACAGTCTAAATTGTACATGCTTTAATTTACAACATTATAAGGAAAAGTGTATGCTTCCCAGTTATAATGTAACTTATTGACACATTGTACACTCATAGAAAAAAGGGTTCCAAAAGGGTTATTCAGCTGTCCCCACAGGTAGAACCATTTTTGGTTCCTGGTTGAACCCTTTTGGGTTCCATGTAGAACGCTCTGTAGAAAAGGTTCTATCTGGAACCAAAAGGGTTCTACCTGTAACCAAAAAAGGTTTATTCAAAGGGTTCTCTTATGGGGACAGCCGAATAACCCTTTTACGTTCTAGATAGCAAAAACATTCTAAGAGCGTATAGGCTACAACTAGAATGGAAGTTGTCCTCAAGTGAACAGTAAATGAACTTGTTAGGTGTTGTTTGACAATTGGAATTTCCTCCTAAGATGTGCTTGTCCTGTTTTCAATTATACTTTCAATAAAACTGTTTTCTAATGGGTAATCACACATATTTCCCTTTGTCCTGTTAGAACATGTGAATTCAAGCTCAACTGATGTTGAATATGAATCTGTCATAAAATAGAAAACTGCATGGGCTAAACATCAGGCAGTGTGTGTAGGTTGGTTCCTTAAAACTCTGTCATTTCAAAGCCAAAGATAGCAGTGTGTCATTTCTATATGACGCCACACATGAGAATGTTGAGCAAGAGTGGTAAACCTGCAGATTACTCAAAATGTGGTTGTAGTTATAGATGTGGTCATGACATGCTGAAAATGATGCTCTTCTTCCCCAAAATTACATCATTCCAAGTGTCACCGAATAGTTGTAAATTAGTAACAAACTGCAATATGAAAATATGCCCCATAGGCCTACAACTAAGGGGCAGAGTGTGTTACCCTGTATCTACTAGTTACCGAGTTACAGAATACTGGAAAACCATATAATTATTCACAGAATATGACAAGCGATATATAGATTTTTTACAGCAGTCAAATTATGTTATCTTGTGAGTGGAGCATGAGATGACTAATAAACAACAATATTACAATACTATCTCCATGACAACAACAATCATGTTCAGCGGCAGAGCGTTGCAAATCAGGATGAAATCAAACACTCATCATGAAACTGCATTTGGGTTAACTCTGTGGTATGTGGAATGATAATGTTATTGACGATGGCGATTGTATTGTACCTTCCCATCCCTTGAGTATATGGTGTGCAGTGCAGTGTTGCTCAATCCTCAGGGGAAAGATTAGTGATTTTACTTCCTGCAGTCATCATTAATTTTAGATGCGTGACATGTTGAGAGACAGGAACAAACACAAGTTCTTCTTTTTGAGGGACAGTTTGTCCATTTCATGACACAATGTGATTTCATAAGGTGGTGTCCTGAATGTTTCAGAGATCAAACACAATCACATTATTTGTTGATGGTTTATGATCACAGATTAAAGAAGTTGGTGCCTCTCCTTGTTCGGGCGGCATTCGGCGGGTCGACGTCACCGGCTTTCTAGCCTCCACCGATCTACATATCTTTTTCCATTTGTTTTGTCTGTATTGTTCACACCTGGTTCCCATTTCGTGTGAATTATTTCCCTATTTAACCCTCTGGAGCCATCATGGTTTTGTGCGTGTTTATTGTTGTCAGTTGTCTCGTTTATGTGATTCTGGATTTTCATTCTCCTTGTTGGAAGATTAAAGTTACTATTCTTACTCATCTCTGTGTCCTGCGCCTGACTCCGCCTTACCCACATCACCTAGACTCTGACACTTGCTGGAGATGATGCAGACAATAGACTGCATGAATATAGTCCAGCTCACATTACATGCCTCTGAAATAGTATTATTAACATATCTAAAATATCTTTCCTGAGTCAATTACTTCAGGAAAGTAAGAGGTAGAGAAAACTTCTACCACAGTGTGTGCCAAGGTGTTTATCAGCACCTAACAGGGTGCATTTAGCCATACCCTGTGATTATATGCACTTACAGTTTAAATATAACACACTCCCATCCAGCAAAGGCAAGTTGTTCTCTTCATTTGCTGTTTGTCGCATATCTTAAGTCTGGGAGAATAATGCCTCATTCTTTGTGTATATTGAAATGTATTTTGTGACCTCCTCTCTCTGACTATGTTGACATTGATGGATGGTTTATCAACTGGATTTTTTTCAAGAGTCACTACAGAATACATTTTTTTTTATTAAACTACAGCTGAAAAACTACAGCTGCATATTGTTCGGGCCAATCAAGTAGCTCAGCCTTTAGATTACAACATGTTTCTGTCAACAGTTGGGTTGGATGGATCACCTTTCACCAGCATCAACCAGCAACATCCACAGCGCCTGCAAAATTGCACAATTTGCAATAAGCGGAAAGTAGTGCTTTCCTCTTCGTCTGATATCAAAGTTGAAAATCTGTGTAAAAAGTATTATTTAGTCACCCAACATGGGAGTGCACACAGTGGTGTACACACTGTACCATGTGTCACCCAGATGCCCGCTTTCTTGAGGCTCCGCAAAACAGAGCTCACTGGATGTGGTCAACAGGCAGGGGAAAAGCAGCAAGAAATATGTCACAGTCCTCTCTTATGCGGCCAGAGGAGGCTATTGACCTTGACAGTGGGCCAGCACCGCTGCTCACATTTTCCCCAAAACACACATATTCACTTCCTCCTTGCTTTTCACAGCCCTTTGAGTCCAACGAGGGACAACAACCCTTATTCTTCTCTTCATCTTCACCATCTGGGGCTCGCTCCTCCTGTTTCAACCTCCCCCTCCCAACCCTCCCTACCCATCCCTCCCTCCCCCCTTTCTCCCAGATGCGCTGGAACACAGACTGTCAGAAGGTCCTCTGCCACAGATCTGTATGGCACATGTCCCCGTCATCTTGTATGATGTCAGTCTCTGCCATGCTTGATCATTCTGTGTCCCTTAGGTCTGCCCAGGGGGGCTGGCGTTGTGGTTGGAAGTAGGGACATACTCTATTTAAGGAAATCGTTGGAGTAGTGACGTTCAGCTCTTTCTTCACTTGTGTGGTGAAACTTGGGGGAGCGTTACGGGTTTGAGCGGTGAGGGGAAGGTCGGAAGTCATTTTGACTCAAAAACAAAATTCCTGACCTCTCCACGCCCGTGACACTACAGCCTGATTTTCGGTCAGCACCGCAACTAAATCAACAAACTTTAGAGGTTATAGGACCAGAATAATCCCACTGTGTATTGGCTCTCTGTCTTCAAGACAAGACAACTGGAATGTTATGGGAGCTCTGGCAGCTCTCTGCAACACCATAAGGCTTTCACTCCCTCAACAAACAGATTTGGGAGATGTAGAAAAGCAATGAGCCCACATTTTCCCCCCTCGACAGCTACGAACACACAGGGTGGATCACAACATGGCTGTGAGCTGTGTCATTAGTTTGTCACTACCCTTGGGCTAGGCAATAACAAGTGAATTTAGCCTGGCTCTCTCTTGTTGATGCCACACCCTCTCAATACAGCTGTTGTGAAGAATAAAACCCCCAACACCAGTCCAAACCTCCCTCCCCCACATTTCACCACCCTCCCCCAACCTCTCCCCAAAAAATCTGAATTCCCCTCAAACTCCCACTGGTTGTTTTACACACCCAAATTGGTATTTGTGCAGCCCGGCCTAATTACAAGTTTGGTTGGTGAATCAAGAAGTATGGCGAAACATGGTCTGAGAAAGCTTCCCTCAAACTATAGCTTAGGGATAGCTATTAATATCCACTCCAGACACTGTCGTTTTGAACCACTTGCTATAGAGCTGCACAGAATGACTGGAGAACAATCAATTAGAATAACACTTTCAACAATAATAACCAGAGAGATAAGATGTTAATTTAAAGGCAAAATATATGACTTAAATACAGTATTTCATCCGGTCCGGACATCAGTACAAAGAAATCTGTAACGCCCTGGCCATAGAGAGGGGTTTTTTGTTCTTTATTTTGGTTAGGCCAGGGTGTTACATTGGGTGGGCGTTCTATGTTCTTTTTCTAGGGTTTTTGTATTTCTTTGTTTTGGGCCGTGTGTGTCTCCCAATCAGGCACAGCTGAAGTTCGTTGTTGTTGATTGGGAGTCACACATAAGGAGCATGTTTTTCCTTTGGGTTTTGTGGGGGATTGTTTTCTGTCTCGTTCGTTTTTGACCAGACAGGACTGTTTGCTATCTTTGATGTTTTGTTTATAGTGGTTCATTTTATTAAATATTCGTAATGAATCCACAACCTCCGCTGCATCTTGGTTTTCTTGCGACGACAGCCGTTACAAAATCCACCAGAAGTGAAACATATGGGCCACCTCAAGATTACATAAGCACAGACTTATCAGTGCATTCCTTGAGGATAAATCAACATAGAATCAATTCCCTTACTGCTTTGAACTGTCCCCAGCAGGGCGGAAAGAATTGCTTATGTTCCAGTGTCAGATATCTCTCCTGTGGCAAAATGTGCAGACACTGAATATTTATGCATGAGTGAAAAAAGACAATGAAACGAGAAACATGAGTTCTCCCACACACACAAATGTGGGTGTTGTTCTGACTCAAAGCAGAGGTTGACACACACGCATGCACACACAGCCACACCAGCACATGCGCACACACACACACACCAGGGGCCTTCATTCTCTTCCCCCTCACATCTGCTCTTTGGTAGTGTGCAGAGTTCCTGCGTGGTCTGTTCACTGGCTGGGGATCCAGTTTTGGGTTGGGTAAACACTAGCCGCTCACCCTGGGAAAAAAGTTTGATTGCTCCAAGCTTTTGGGTTTGATTGCGTTCAAGCAATGTGCAGACAAGTTTCTGGGGTGCAAATGCTTTGGATAATTAATGACGACAAGCACCCAGCAGTGTTGTGCCAAGTCAGAGTGTGTATGTTTACAATGGAAAAATGTCCAAGAACCTGGTTAGACTGTAACTGTGTACTGTTTTGGCAGAGTGAAAGTCCAAACTCTTCCTACATTCGAACACACACACAAGAGACACCCACATCAAAGCACACCTCCAAGACCCAAGTCTCATTCTCAGTTGCATTTCCTAATGAGGAGAATTGAAATTGAAATCAAGTTCAGCCTCCTTAAAGGATCAGCATAAACACATTCTGGTTCCCAAACTCTAGGCCATGACCCAAGTCCAACATCATACTGTCTGCCAGCACTTGTTTAAACACTTTGGACAACTTTTAGTGGAGATGGAGAAAGGTCCACAAAGCATCGGCCAAAATTCACAACCGCCCTCCCCCACAGATGTATGCTTGTCTGTGTGGTGTGGGTGTATAATGAACGGTGAGGGGGAACAAGTGGGAGGAAACGAGCCGAATTGGATGTTGATCAAAAGTTCTGTACTTCCTCCCGTTTGGACTGTGTGTGTTTGTGGCAGGGCTCGGCTCACAGTTCCTTGGGAAGAAGCGACGGAGGCGGAATCTGTAATCTCAGCAGTCAGCACTCACTCACCTCCATGTCTACAGCTTGGACTGATTATGATATTCCCATGTTCCTCTCCCCTACGGTTTAGTTCAGGTGGTTTGTTGAGCGGAGGAGGACACATGTAAGCTACACACAGTACTTCAGGGCTGATCTCCCCTCCCTGGCCTGGTCTGGGCTATGTGTGGGTGGGTCTATGGATGTGTGCACTGATAAATCTTAAGTGTGATTCACCCCATTTCTGTTGTTTTAAGACAAAAAACATTTGGTTTCTGTCTCATCATTGTAAGCGGTTGTGAAAGAGAGAGATTATAATATTTAGAGAATGACCAGCTGAATTTAACCCACTTGACCAGCACAAATAGACCTATTTATACAAGCTATCCATACAGATTGGATAAACGCAGTGGACATGTCTCAGTTTCCCCTCTGGGATTAATAAAGTATTTCTTATTTTATCTCATCTTATCTACAGTATCTCAGCATACTTTATGTCAAAGAATTGTGTCTTTCCTCAGAAATAATGTGCATTTAAATAGTTAGGGTTCATGTCAAGGTTAGCCTTAATTCTCAATGAGGAAGTGATCTTTGATTTACTGTGAGCTTGTGTGTGTTTCATTCTGGGACACTGTAAAGTCCAAGGAGAATAAGAGCACCTCCTCCCAGCTGCCCACTGCACTGAGGCTAGGAAACACTGTCACCTCCGATAAATCCACTATAATTGAGAATTTCAATAAGCTTTTTTCTACGGCTGGACATGCTTTCCTCCTACCCCGGTCAACAGCCCAGACGATAGGAAAGAGAGGTTGAACAGGCTAGTAATAGGGGTTGCAACAATTTCGGCAGATCATTTTAGAAAGAGAGGGTCCAGATTGTCTAGCCCGGCTGATTTGTAGGGGTCCAAATTTTGCTGCTCTTTCAGAACATCAGCTATCTGGACCCCTACAAATCAGCTGGGCTAGACAATCTGGACCCTCTCTTTCTAAAATGATCTGCTGAAATTGTTGCAACCCCTATTACTAGCTTGTTCAACCTCTCTTTCGTATCATCTGAGATTCCCATAGATTGGAAAGCTGCCGCGGTCATCCCCCTCTTCAAAGGGGGAGACACTCTAGACCCAAACTTCTACAGACCTATATCTATTCTACTCTGGTCTTTGAAAGCCAAGTTAACAAACAGATTACCGACCATTTCGAATCTCACCGTACCTTCTCCGCTATGCAATCTGGTTTCAGAGCTGGTCATGGGTGCACCTCAGCCACGCTCAAGGTCCTAAACAATATCATAACCGCCATCGATAAGAGACATTACTGTGCAGCCGTATTCATCGACCTGGCTTAGGCTTTCGACTCTGTCAATCAAAACATTCTTATTGGCAGACTCAACAGCCTTGGTTTCTCAAATGATTGCCTCGCCTGGTTCACTAACTACTTCTCTGATAGAGTTCAGTGTGTCAAATCTGAGGACCTATTGTCCGGACCTCTGGCAGTCTTTATGGGGGTGCCACAGGGTTCAATTCTCGGGCCGACTCTCTTCTCTGTAAACATCAATGATGTCGCTCTTGCTGCTGGTGATTCTTTGATCCACCTCTACGCAGACGAAACCATTCTGTATACCTCTGGCCCTTCTTTGGACACTGTGTTAACAAACCTCCAGATGAGCTTCAATGCCATACAACTCTCCTTCCGTGGCCTCCAACTGCTCTAAAACGCATGTAAAACTAAATGCATGCTCGTCAACCGATCGCTGCCTGCACCTGCACGCCCATCCAGCATCACTACTCTGGACGGTTCTGACTTAGAATATGTGGACAACTACAAATACCTAGGTGTCTGGTTAGACTGTAAACTCTCCTTCCAGACTCACATTAAACATCTCCAATCCCAAATTAATTTTGCAACAAAGCATCCTTCACTCATGCTGCCAAACATACCCTCGTAAAACTGACCATCCTACCGATCCTCGACTTCGGCAATGTCATTTACAAAATAGCCTCCAACACTTTACTCAACAAATTGGATGCAGTCTATCACAGTGCCATCCGTTTTGTCACCAAAGCCCCATATACTACCCACCACTGCGACCTGTACGCTCTCGTTGGCTGGCCCTTGCTTCATACTCGTCGCCAAACCCACTGACTCCAGGTCATCTACAAGTCTCTGCTAGGTAAATCCCCGCCTTATCTCAGCTCACTGGTCACCATAGCAGCACCCACCCGTAGCACGCGCTCCAGCATGTATATCTCACTGGTAACCCCCAAAGCCAATTCTTCCTTTGGCCGCCTCTCCTTCCAGTTCTCTGCTGCCAATGACTGGAACGAACTGCAAAAATCACTAAAGCTGGAGACTTTTACCTCCCTCACTAGCTTTAAGCACCAGCTGTCAGAGCAGCTCACAGATCACTGCACCTGTACATAGCTCATCTGTAAATAGCCCATCCAATCTACCTCATCCCCATACTGTATTTATTTATTTATTTAGCTTGCTCCTTTGCACCCCAGTATCTCTACTTGCACATTAATCTTCTGCACATTCTATCATTCCAGTGTTTAATTGCTATATTGTAATTACTTCGCCACCATGGCCTATTTATTGCCTTACCTCTCTTATCCTTCATCATTTGCACATGCTGTTGATAGATTCTTTCTACTGTATTATTGATTGTATGTTTGTTTATTCCATGTGTAACTCTGTGTTGTTGTGTGTCGAATTGCTTTGCTTTATCTTGGCCAGGTCGCAGTTGCAAATGAGAACTTGTTCTCAACTAGTCTACCTGGTTAAATAAAGGTTCAATAAAAATAAAATAAAATAAAAATGGTGCTGTTCTGCAGTGTAATGTTCAAACCTAAAAATGGCGAGTCAAGTGTAAAGGCTTAAACATTAACATTAATCAAGTTTCACGTTTTCTTCTACAGTGAAATGCCTTTCTTGCAAACTCAAAACCCAACTATGCAATAATCAATAACAATTTATTACTAGAAAAAACACAAGAAATAAGAAGAAATATGAAGAACACAATAAGTAAGAAAATAAGCCTATTATATACAGGGTCAGTTCCAACACCATGCTGTTGTGCAGGGACACTGGAATGATGGAGGTATGTATATGGGTAAGGTGACTAGGCAACAGGATATAAGATAAACAGAGTAGCAGCAGCTTGTATGTGAGTGGGTGTGCGTGTGTGTAGAGTCAGTATAAATGTACAGCGCATTCGGAAAGTATTCAGATCCCTTGACATTTTCCACACTTGTTACGTTACAGCCTTATTTTAAAATTGATTAAATCATTTTTTTGCCCTCATCAATCCACATTACAATACCCTATAATGACAAAGCAAAAACAGGTTTTTAGAAATGTTTGCAAATTTATATATAAAAAAAAACTGAAATGTCACATTTACATAAGTATTCAGACTCTTTACTCAGTACTTTGTTGAAGCACCTTTGGCAGTGATCACAGCCTCGAGTCTTCTTGGGTATGATGCTACAAGCTTGGGACACCTGTATTTGGGGAATTTCTCCCATTCTTCACTGCAGATCCTCTCAAGCTCTGTCAGGTAGGATGGGAAGAGTCGCTGCACAGCTATTTTCTGGTCTCTCCAGAGATGTTTGATCAGGTTCAAGTCCGGGCACTGGTTGGGTCACTCAAGGACATTCAGAGATTTCATTCACTCCTGCGTTGTCTTGGGTGTGTTCTTAGGGACGTTGTCCTCTTGAAAGGTGAACCTTCGCCCCAGTTTGAGGTCCTGAGTGCTCTCGAGCAGGTTTTCATCAAGGATCTCTCTATAATTTGCTCCATTCATCTTTCACTCGATCCTGACTAGTCTCTCAGTCCCTGCCACTGAAAAACATACCCACAGCATGATGCTGCCACCACCATGCTTCACCAATGGGATGTTGCCAGGTTTCCTCCAGACGTGACGCTTGGCATTCAGGCCAAAGAGTTCAATCTTGGTTTCATCAGACCAAGCCTCTCAGAGAATCTTATTTCTCATGGTCTAAGAGTCCTTTAGGTGCCTTTTGGTAAACTCCAAGCAGGCTGTCATGTGCCTTTTACTGAGAAGTGGCTTCTGTCTGGCCACTCTAACATAAAGGCCTGATTGGTGGAATGGTGCAGAGATGGTTGTCCTTCTGGAAGGTTCTCCCATCTCCACAGAGGAACTCTGGAGCTCTGTCAGAGTGACCATTGGGTTCTTGGTCATCTCCCTGACCAAGGCCCTTCTACCCTGATTGTTCAGTTTGGCCGGGAGACCAGCCCTAGGAAGAGTCTTGGTGGTTCAAAACTTCTTCCATTTAAGAATGGTGGAGGCCACTGTGTTCTTGGGGATCTTCAATACTGCAGAAATGTTTTGGTACCCTTCCCCAGATCTGGGCCTCATCACAATCCTGTCTCGGAGCTCTATGGACAATTCCTTCAAACTCATGGCTTGGTTTTTTTCTCTGACATGCACTGTGTGTATTGTGTGTAGATTGATGAGGACATTTTTTTATTTCATCCATTTTAGAATAAGGCTGTAACGTAACAAAATGTGCGTGCTCAGAGTCCTAACCCAGAGTCCTAAGCTTGGTGACAAGCTTGGAGGGAACACTGTACTGTAGTCAGTGAACAGCATTCTCATCTAGGTGGGTGAGGGCAGTGTGGAGAGCAATTGAGATTGCATCATCTATGGATCTGTTGGGGCAGTATGCAAATAGGAGTGGGTCTAGAGTGTCTGTGGAGTTAATGTGTGCCAGCCTCTCAAAGCACTCAAAGCACTTCATGATTACAGAAGTGAGTGCTACAGGGCGGTAGTCATTGTGGCATGAAGCCTTAGAGTTCTTGGGGAAAGGAATGATGGTGGTCATCTTAAAACATGTGGGGATTACAGACTGGGACAAGGAGAGGATGAAAATTACTGTGAATATGCCTGCCAGCTGTTCTGCGCATGCTCTGAGAATGCGCCGTGGAATACCGTTGGGCCTCGCGGCCTTGCGGGTGTTGACCTGATTAAAGACCTTTCTTGCGTCGGCCTCACAGAGCGAGATCACCCAATCCTCTGGGTCGGTGACGGCCCTCACACCCTGCATGATGTTGTTGTTGTCAAATGCATAGAGTTTGTCTGGTAGAGAGGAATTGTTGGGCAGATCATGGTTGGGTCTTCCTTTGTAATCCATAATGGACTGTAGCCCCTACCACATCTGGGCGTCGGAGACTGTGCAATATGATTCCACCTTATTCCTATGTTGTCGTTTTTACAAGTTTTATGACTCTGCAGAGGTCATTGCCGGAATTCTTGTACTTATTCCTGTCCTCGGCCGTAGACTCAGGGTTGTCTACGATAGCGCTGTGTTTAGTTTATTGCCAACCTTGTGTTAATCCAGTGCTTTTGAGGTGGTTAGCTCGTCAATATTACTGTCGGAGTCTCCAAACATATTACAACCAGTGATAACAAAGCAGTCCTGTAGCATAATCTTTGATTCTGGTGACCATTTCTCAATGGAGAAAGTCACGGGTACTTCCTGTTTGAGTTTCTGCTTGTAAACAGGAAGCAGGACTACGGACTCGTGGCCTGATTTGGCGAATGGTGGAAAAGGGAGGGCTTTGTATGCTTGCTTGTGAGTAGAATAGCAGTGGTCATTATCGCCCCAAGTGGCGTTGGAGACGTGTTGACGGAAGTTGGGCATCACGTGTTTTAGTGACGTGGAATTAAAATCACCGGTAACCAGAAAAGCAGCCTCTGGTTGTAGGTTTTCTTGCTTGTTTATAGCCTTGTACAGTTTGTTAAGGGCCAGTTTGCTATTTTTCTTGTCCTGAGGTGGAATGTACACAACAGTCACGATAACAGCTGAAAACTCCCTTGGGAGGTAGAAGGTATTCCAAGACTATCAGATATTCCAAGACGGGTGAACAGTGGGTTGACACTTCCACCGCGCTGAAGTTAGCACACCATTGGTGTTGATGTAGAGGCAAACACCTCCCCCCCTCAATTTACCCGACTCCACTGTCCTGTCCTCCCGGTGAATTGAAAATCCATCGAGTTGGATAGCCATGGTGGGTATCTTATCCGAGAGCCATGTTTCGGAAAAGCAAAGAATGTTGAGGTTTCGAGAGTCCCGTTGGTAGCATATTATCTCCTCCCCCCTCCGCCCCCCTTGCCTTTGTAATGCCGACGTTTCCTCTTGGGTAGCTCGAAAATTGGGTCGGAATTACAGGGCAGATGAGTCAAAGTTGAAGCCGGAATTGGGGTAAGTAACTGCCGATCTGATGTTCAAAAGTTATTGTCGGTTGTAAGAAGTAATAGAGGATACATTTATTGAAAATAAAGTAAAAATAAACAACAAAATAATCACAAAAAAGCTAAGTTGGGTCGGAGCTTCAGAACAGCGGCCATCCAATACGGTGCCATCTTTCTTCAGGATGTAAGTGAGTGTAATATGCTGTGATCGTCAACATCAAATTTGACCATAGAAGTAGCAGTTCATGAAGGTTCCTGTCAATGAATGACTGCTGGTAGGTCACTTTTGGATTGGACATTCTTTTACAACGTGTTTAAGAGCAGACATCCAATATGCAAAACTGCTAAAGAAAGTGTCAAAAGGTCAGTGGAAGCAATATTCTGCAAACGTTAAAAAACACCACAAAGTCCACACTAATCAGGAAAAGGTGAATGACAAAATGACGCATTCGCAGCTGGCCTAGATATTAGGATTTTATCACACAGGCCAGACAAGGTCATAAAATACACATTTTTGTATTGTAACTTGATATTCAAATGTAACTTTTAGTGCACTTGTGTAATTCACTCATCTCACCAAGCAACGGAGATAAAATAAGCTGTGTATGATGTACGTAAGTCTGGGTGTTCAAAATCCAAGTAACGATAAAAGAGGGAAGTTCCTTATAAGAAAGTGACCTTTGTTGTTTGCATAAACTTTTAGTCCCATTATATTTTATATCACACATCCGTATTATTGTAAAACAGGCCCTTGACAGTTACTGAGTAAATGCTGAGAATGGGGTCAACTTGATACTGGAGTTTCTTGGTAATTGTGCCTGAATGTAGCACTATATATTTAGCAAATATACACATTAAAAACAAAGACTACATAAAGTATGGCCATGTTTTGATGGATCCAGACAACAGGCTGTCTGTGTCACCAGAGCTTCTGGTTTTAATTATAAAATGCAGAGGCAACATTATGCCCATAATGTCCAGCTCAGGACTCAGTGGACACAGCAATGGAGGGAGTAACCTGCCATTTGAGAGAGCTGCGGTGGGCACACCAAATTACTGACAGATGCTGTGAGTTGCTTGTCACATGCTCGGCAGTGCAGAGAGGGACATAAACACATGTATATGTCCAGATGTTGATTCAAACAGTCAACACAGAGTTATTACACTGAACCTCAAGCAAACATGAGCTCACCCCACAAAGAGCGAAACACATTGCAGTCATGCAGGCCACAGCCACCCTTTTCAGGGATGGGTTTAGGAGTCGGTGGCCTTTATAGGTAGTCTGGCTCAAGGTCTGTAGGGCTTTAGCCATCTATTCTAAATACTGTTGTCATTGCCATACAAAACCACATAAATGGTAACAGGCTTTAGCATCAAGGTGCATGACATTGTTCCTGGACACCTGGCCAGGCAGCAACAGAACATAGGCTAATTCACTCACATAGAGCTACACTGAGTGTACAAAACATTAAGAACACCTGCTCTTTCCATGACATAGACCGACCAGGTGAATTCAGGTGAAAGCTATGATCCCTTATTGATGCCACTTGTTAAATCCACTTCAATCAGTGTAGATGAAGGGAAGGAGACAGGTAAAAAAATATATATTTTAAGCCTTGAAACAATTGAGACACGGATTGTGTATATGTGCCATTCAGAGGATGAATGGGCAAGACAACATTTTTAAGTGCTTTTGAATGGAGTATGGTAGTAGGTGCCAGGCGCACTGGTTTGTGTCAAGAACTGCAACGCTACTGGGTTTTTCACATTCAACAGTTTCCTGTGTGATCAAGAATGGTCCACCACCCAAAGGACATCCAGCCACCTTGACAACTGTGAGAAGCATTGGAGTCAACATGGGCCAGCATCCCTGTGGAACGCTTTCAACCCCTTGTAGAGTCCATGCCCCGAAGAATTGATGCAACTCAATATTAGGAAGGGGTTCCTAATGTTTGGTATACTTAGTGTATATTGTTGATAGGACTAATTGCAACCTAAAACATCTCTACAAACTATGCTTAAAATCACCAACAAATCTATAGATACTCCCAATAGGCTATTCAAGTTTCAATGTACCCATAGGAACACCCATTTGGCTTTCAACCATAATAAGTGGATAGATTGTAGTTAATGAGGAAATATTGCAGCATAGTCACTTAGCTATATAAAGACCATTTCTACCCTCAAAGGAAATGGAAGAACTTTCTCTGGTTACAGATTCCAAACCACATTTTGCTACCTCTCTTCCACCACAGAGAAAATCAGGTGTTCTTTGTTTTTGTGCTGCGTTCAAGTCCTATTCGGAACTAGGACACTTTGAAACGTACGACTTGCTATATAGTTGTAGTTATACACGTGCAGTGTTCAACGAATCAGACTTTTCCGAGTTTCCTATGTTCCAAATAGCATGTGAACGCGGCATCTATCAAGGTTGACGAGTACGCATGAATGTCATACAAGTTGTGGCGGTGATGACTGTCGTATAGCGCCACTAGCCTTCTCCATAATGAGAAAATGGTACGCACGGCTCTTAAGCGTGGACACCACTGTTGCTGCTCAATAGCAATTCCATTGATTCATAATTATTCTAATTTGGAGAATTGTGTAGTTAGGCTATATAAATTGGTTCCTGTGTCCCCTGTGGCTCAGTTGGTAGCGCATGGTGTTTGCAACGCCAGGGTTGTGGGTTCGATTCCCACTGGTGACCAGTACAGAAAAAAAAATGTATGAAATGTATGCATTCACTACTGTAAGTCGCTCTGGATATAAGCGTCAGCTAAATAATGTAACTGTGTCATAACATTTCAGCTACTTTTGTAATTGTGGGTAAGCAATGCGTTGCTCTACACACAAACACTTAGCCAACAAACATTGTGTAAAAATGTATATTTGTTACGTGTTGAATTCTGTGTTTCTTGCACAGAATGTGGATATTTTCCTTCGAAAAGCATCTCATGTGAAGTGCCTCTTACAACTTTGTCTTCCAGCTGAACATATGAAGAACTGACGTCACACACTTCAAGATACTACACAGTCTGCGCTCCTGACTACAGCAGTGTAGTCGTAGCGGTTTCGTGCCAGACAACGTCCTTCAAGCTGAAGAGACAACTCCGTTCGCCTCTTCTGATTGGAATATACACGTTATTCAAGGTATGTCTATAAAAAAATTCACGATTCATTGGAGTAATCATATTACATTGGTATTTGTAGGCTTCTACGTCAACAGTTGATGAACGAATAAAACAATAGAAATTCTGTACCATCCGTTTTAAAAACTTTGCAAATAAATAGCCTACCGAGCAACAGTTACATTCATATCATTTGTATGTGTAGCTTATGTCTTATGGTCACGATATACTAGTTGAGGGTAACATTAACTTATTAATAACAAACAATTGAGAAGAAATGCTATAATAACGGTATGAACTGTAATAAAAAAAGAACTGAATGAATCCATAATTCCTAACAAATTTGAATAATCAATACTAAATCAATAAATGACTCGTACAGGATAAATAGTTAACTTAAGCAGTGCATTTTATAGGCATATTACTCATTATCCAACTAGATGAGAAATATCAACTGAATTACATTTTCATTTTCATTCTATATGAAAAACCTTCCTTCCTCATTCCACAGTTCTATTCCATAGTATAGAAGATAGGCTACTGTACTGTGAAACTCTGAACAAATCCTTTTCCTTAATTACTCCCCCCAAAAATCGAATTATAGAGTGCACATTCTCCAGTTTTATAATGGTCTTGGGGTTTCCAAAATGTTCTATCTTTGTGGCTTGTGAGGGCAAGTTAAGGAGATATACCTTAATTAAGAATTTCACATTATTGCACAACACATTTGCTGCTAAATTCATGCATTCTCAGCACATTTAAAGTGTGTCAGTGAACTCTAGGGGATGTAAATAAGAACAGCAAGTAGTGGGGGGGGGGAATAAATTGTAAAGCAGCATGCCTGAAGAATGGTGAAGGTCATTTATCCAAACAATAGAACAACATACTAAATATGAAAATATTAAATGGTTTATGCAGATTAGACAACTTTGCGCATAATTAATTTACTGCATATTATCAAACTGTCATCTTCCCTGAAAATAATTTTTTTTTTTCTTTACCCTCTCAGGTTCTCAAACACAATGATGGCCTTAACCACAACTCCTTTGTATCCTGAGATCTGGACAGAGCTGTCTCACAACGACTCCTTGCCAGGCAACTCGACAGACGACTATGAGGACTACGCTGACGAGTATGCAGAGCTCCGGCAGTCCCTCAACATCATGTCCCTCATCGTTTACTGCCTGGCCTTCGTGCTGGGGGTTCTGGGAAATGGACTTGTCATCTGGGTCACGGGATTTAAGATGAAGAAGACGGTCAACACGGTGTGGTTCCTCAACCTGGCTGTGGCCGACTTCCTTTTCACAGCGTTCCTGCCTCTAAGCGTATCCTACACAGCCATGGACTTTCACTGGCCTTTCGGCAAGTTCATGTGCAAGCTCAACTCCACGATCAGCTTCCTCAATATGTTTGCCAGTGTCTACATCCTGGTGGTCATCAGCGTGGACAGGTGTGTGTCCGTGGTGCTCCCTGTCTGGGCCCAGAACCACCGGAACATACGCAAGGCATCCTGTATCAGTCTGGGTGTCTGGCTGTGGGCCCTGGTCCTCAGCTCCCCCTACTTTGTCTTCCGGGATATCGGGGCGTCCTACAAGAACGAAGAAATCCTCAACTGCTTCAACAACTTTGCTTTCTCCGATGACTACGACACAAAGGAGGTGGCAGAGCTGCAAGTGTTCCGCCATCAGGCCATGATCGTCACCCGCTTCCTATTGGGCTTCGTGGTGCCCTTCGCCATCATCGTCACTTGCTACGCCATCATCATCCACCGGCTCAAGAGGAACTGCAACCTGGCCAGCCACTCCGGGCGGCCATTCAAGATCATCGCCGCTGTCATCACAGCGTTCTTCCTGTGCTGGGCCCCCTACCACATCATGGCCCTGATCGAGATGGTGAACAACGCGGCCGCTGAGTTCAGCTACACGTTAGACCACGTCACCACCATCGGGGTCCCCATAGCCACCAGCCTGGCCTTCCTCAACAGCTGTCTGAACCCCCTGCTGTACGTGTTCATGGGCCAGGACTTCAAGGATAAGCTGCGCAAGTCCATTCTGACGGTTCTGGAGAGTGCCTTCACTGAGGAAGTGTCAAGGTCCAACCACACCTACACAAACTCTTGACTCACAAGCCGTTGCAAGGAGTAGTCCTATTCTGATGCTGAGGTATAGGGTCTTATATTATAATGAGAAAAATGTTATTGACCACACAATCTTGAAATTTGACTTTGGCTTTATGATAATATGATTGACATCCTTTAAAGCAAAGAAAATACAAACATTAGAAGACCTTGTCATTAAGGTAATTCAATAATGTTTTCAAACAGCTCGAGACTTAGTTTAAGGGAAAGTTTAAGGCAGGATTTCAGAATTTGAATGCTGAGCATGTACTCAGTTTTAACAAGGTGAATCTCCAGGACTGAATTCGAATCAACAAGTTTGATTTCAATAATCTTTTGTGTCTCAGAAAATGATGGGGTCTGTGGACACATTTCAGCACTGTTTTTGAATGAGCAATACAGTTACTAATGAGAATGTTGAAAGTGGGGTAGACTGTTAATAAAATAGTGGATAAGATCAGAATAGTTTGTATGATACACATTGGTCAAGCTGAATATATAAATTGTCTGTCTTTTCATTCAAAGCCACTTTTTGTACATGCTTGTTTTTGTAAAAAATGAGGCTAATATAATAACAAGGTGACTATTATCTGTGGTTTAAACTTCTATAGTCTATTATTGAAGGAATGTTGTTTTTCCTTAATACTTTGATGTTTATGTTTGTATTTGTATACGTTTCTATGTATGTATGATGTTATTAAATGGTTGACTAGATGACTACTTATTCATTTCTATTTTCCAGAAATCTTTCTGAAGGCAGCACTTGGTAGCAGCAAAGCTCTGTCACAGTTAGAATAAATAGAAACGTAATTTTGAAAAGAAATCCTCTTTGCCTTGTGTGGAAAATCCATCCCTATCTATTTAGGATTATCCCTGTCATGTTTTTTAATTTACAGATTGGATATCAATTCATACTGTATTGCTTTGACCTGTCCAATGGCATTAGATCAATGAGGGAGGAAGCAATTAACAATTTGATTCCCCCTCTCATTTCAACTGGGTTTAAACCTTTTTTTCCCCAACCATTTCTAGGCCAATTGAACTTCATGCATTGCAGCTTTAGAACAGTAAATGTTTTCATGATGATGATGATCATCATCATCACCACCACCATCATCATCAACACCTTAATCATAACTGAATTTAACTTGATTTTATCAACTCTTTAATCCTTTCACATTTTGTAGAAGTTCAACTTGCTACAGGCAAAATATGATGGTGTCCTTCAAGGTAGCCTGTTTTTATAACTTCAGTCAACCTAGCTATATTTCTGCTTCAGTAGGGTGAAGGCTATAACTGATATTTTGGCCACAATGTATCACAAGAGTAGTGGTCAGCCCAGCCACAGTGTACGAGTTTACAAGACTGAGACTGGTAAAATAATAGCTTATGGAGTGGCCATGAGGTGGGGGTAAGATGGTGGACAGGAAAACATTTAGAAAAGTGGAACACACTACAAAAGTATGTGGACACCTGCTCGTCGAACATCTCATTCCAAAATCATGGGCATTATTATGGAGTTGGTCGTCACTTTGCTGCTATAACAGCCTCCACTCATCTGGGAAGTCTTTCCACAAGATGTTGAAACATTGCTGCGGGGAATTGTCTAAAATGTCTTTGTATGCTGTAGCATTAACGTTTCCCTTCACTGGAACTAAGGGGCCTAGCCAGAACCATGAAAAACAGCCCCAGACCATTATTTCTCCACCACCAAACTTTACAGTTGACACTATGTATTCGGGCAGGTAGTGTTCTCCTGGCAGCCCAGATTTGTCCGTTGGACTGCCAGATGGTGAAGCGTTATTCATCACTCCAGAGAACGCGTTGCTACTGCTCCAGAGTCCAATGGTGGCGAGCTTTACACAACTCCAGCCGACGCTTGGCATTGCGCATGGTGATATTAGGCTTGTGTGCAGATTGTCGGCCATGGAATCCCATTTAATGAAGCTCCCGACGAACAGTTCTTGTGCTGATGTTGCTTCCAGAGGCAGTTTGGAAGTCGGTAGTGAGTGTTTTAACTGAGGACAGACAATGTTTACACGTTACACGCTTCAGCACTCAGCAGTCTCGTTCTGTGAGCTTGTGTGGCCTACCACTTTGCGGCTAAGCCATTGTTGCTCCTAGACGTTTCAACTTTACAATAACAGCACTTACAGTTAACAGGGGCAGACATTTGACAAACTAACTTGTTGGAAAGGTGGCATACTATGATGGTGCCATGTTGAAAGTCACTAAGGCCATTCTACTGCCAATGTTTGTCTATTGAGATTGCATGGCTGTGTGCTCGATTTAATACACCTTTCAGCAACGGGTGTGCCTGAAATAGCAGAATCTACTCATTTCAAGGGGTGTCCACAGACTTTTGTATATACACAGTAGTGTATTATAAGTAAATATGGAATGGGGGCATGCACAAGCCATCTGGAAGATCTGATGAAGGAGAACATGGCGGACATTAAAAAAGGAGAAAAGTGGAACATGTTTTGAATGAACATGGAAAGGTGGATCACACATAACTTTTGGAAGAGCTACAGAAGGAAATTGAATGTGACCAGTGTGAGGATGAATTAACTGCGGTGGCAGGTGCGGTGAAGAACGTAGAGTTTGATCCTCATTGTGATTATGACAAAGAAGATTCTGGCCCAGTGGGAGTGATATTTTTGGAGAGAATGGATCCTTGCCTTCTGACAGATCCATATATGGTGTCAGATTGGGTGGTAAAGAGGTTTGGGAATGTTGGGTCGGTTTAAGTGACTCAAAGTGGAATCGTGCAGATTTTTTGCGTTTCTGCCTTCCAGAGGGAGCGTGCGATCTGCACCACACGACTGGGTACAATAACTGTGACTTGTTTTCGTCTCCGGAGCAGGGCGCCATTAAAAGGAGTGATAACTGGAGTGGTGTTAAGCGTTATGTGGATCAACTGAAGTTGAAGATGTGTTTGGTGCGACGCAGACCCGGTGGAGAATGTGGTGAAACAAAGAAGACACTGTCTGTACTTCTGAGTTTTGATGCAGAGTTTGGATGTGTCATGTTAGCTTTTGTCCAAAATCCATTACGGTGTTTTAGGTATCAAGCTTATTATCATGTAGCAGCACTGTGTAGGAGGGAGATTCCTCGATGTGCGAAGTGTGCAGGAGGACATGAGACAAAGGAATCTGTAGTATTGGTGGAAAAAGTTGTGTGTGTAAACTGTAGAGGTACCAATGGTGCTGGAGATCAGAGGTGCCCGGTGAAAGAAAGGCAGTTTGAGATTGCCAGCATCAGAGTAGTGCAGGTGTTGTATACTGAGGCTGCGAAGAGAGTAATAGAAGAAGATGAATCCCTGTGAGTAGGCCGAGGCCAATAGAGAGTGATAGGAATTACATGTAAGGTAGATTTTTTGGGGCATTCAGGGCCATGGTTGTCAATTGTACCGCAGGAATGGAATGTAAATTACAGAGGATAGATGTTCTGGTGGCAGCTGCTGAGAAGCACTTGGGTGTACACGATTTTACTGCAGCGGAGTCACAGATGTTTTGAACGATAGTGTCCTGTCCTCCCAGGTTGCAGGACCCCATGTAAGATCAGATAGGGCCAATATAGTGGAATAGTGGTGAGGTTTTAATGGGTGCAGGGTTAGTTGGTAGGGCAATTTTTCACAAAGGTAATACATTCATTCTACAGAATAGAAGGGTGATACACAGCCAATACAGTAGGTGGCGGCATTCGCCTATAATATTTGTTTGCGGACCGCCATAATACCAAAGAAGAAGAAGAAGAAGAAGAAGAAGAAGAAGAAGACGAATAGGCGATGATCTCCGCCCCTTTCTCCTCCCCTGATTCTTATAATTACTATGTAGAAAAAATGGGGCTAACTAGTGGGGAACCGGGTGGATACAACACGATTCACAATGTAACATAAGTGGAGCGATATAAAGAATGGGCAGAGAAAGTCAAACCTAATCGGACTTTAGAAATGTGGTAAGTACATTCCAGAGTTCGGTCCGATACAAGTGGTACCTAACCTTGTTAGCTAGCAAGCTTTATGGACGGTCAGATAGGCCTCGCGCAATCTACGCTAGTTAACGTAGTTGTAGCGGTGGCATTATTGCGCAAACAAAAGCGAAGAATTGAGCGAGCTAGCTGTCTTGCCGCTGTCAACCGGTTGTCTCTTTACAAGCCAGATGCAATGCATTTCGTTTAAATACATTGTTGTTTTTTTCTCTAACAACGTAGTTCGCTAAATAGCTTTTGTAGAGTTTGAGGCAAGCCACAGCCCGACATTTTGTTGTTATCAAGACAGCTGTCACGATGCTTTAACTCTGGCTGTTCTCTGCATGTGTGGCCATTGGCCAGACTGTCATAAGGGTATCTAGTGAAGTGTTATATACCAAAAAATAAAAAAATAAAAATAATATATATTATATATATATATAGATTTATTTGTGCATAGAGGGTTGTGAAAGGTATCTAGCTAGCTAACTCCGTTTAGATAAGAATACAGTTCATGTAGCTACGCTAGCTAGCCAACTTATTCAAAATGGACACTTCTGGTGTATTTTTGAGTATGGATAGCTAGCTAGCTGATTTAGGTAGCTAAGTTACATGTTTTTAAAAATTATCTGACATCTCTAGCGTTTTCAACTGTTACTGACTTATTTTTCATAACTGTACAAAAGTTTTCATGAACTGTAAAGTTAGCTATTTTGTAGAACCTGACTGATATGAGATGTTTGGATCTGCTTTTAGTTTGGAAATGTTCACCATAACCAATATATCTGCCAAGGTTTTTATTATTATAGCTGGAATAAAAAATTAAAACAATTCTGTAAGTATTGTGCATAAAACAGCTCTACAAAGGTACCTCAGAAAACAACATTTAATGTAAGCACCATATAACATTTAGGAGCACCAGAAAGGCAAAAGTATTTTTTGGGGGGGAAATGTTTATTCAGGGGAAAGGAGGGTAAACTGCAGAGATTCCAGCAAAAAATGTGCCTCTGAAGACTGAGCTGCATCATGCTAGCCAGTTGGAAAACAACGGACAGGACAAGTTTTCTATGTTTTGGTATTTAAAAATGTTTTCATCGATTGTACGGCTGTAGACACTAAATTCTGGTAATTGTCAATTGAAAGGAAAAACTTAAATGAGCACGGTTACGTGCACACAATATGATTATTGTGGATAGTCAGATTAATATAATAGTTTTTTTAAAACAATGCATTTCTCAAATCCTGTTTACATGGACACATTTGAAATCAAGCTACTTGATGGGACTTACATAAATGCAGAAAATTGCTAATAAAAATAAACGTCCTAGCACCTTGACAGTGTTCATTTTTGCAAAGCCTATTTGATTCGGATCAAATACACAGCTGGAAAGCCGATTTAAGCTGTTTACATGTCTTAATAAATCGAAAGATTGCTCAGAAAACCAGGTGTTTAATTTGGTGCATGCATGCTTCGATTTTGACCGTACGCCGATTAAGATAAGCAGATACGTTTCGAGTTAGGTCAGGGGTTATGGGTAGGATTTAGCGTAGGGATGTCCCAAGGATACCAGGTGGCACTAATCCTCAGTGAACGGTGTCAAGTACTCTCACGCAGCTAGTTAGCTGGCTAGCACTCGTCATGGAAATGCGGGTGGCGAAACGTGAATATGAACCAGTCTCTGACAAGTGTCAACCCATACATTAAAACTTAGCTACGATGCGCTACTTTGTAACATTCTATATCGTTTGTACCTATGAAAACATTTGAATGACAGAGCTTGAGGAATACCCTTTGCAAAGATGAAATACAGTGCATTCGGAAAGTATTCAGACCCCTTCCCTTTTCCATATTTTGTTACGTTACAACCTTCCTTATTCTAAAATGGATAAAAATGAAATGTAAATCTACACACGATACCCCATAATGACAAAGCGAAAACAGGTTTTTAGAAATGTTTGCAAATTTATAAAAAAAATCAAAACAGTTAACTTATTTATATAAGTATTCAGACCCTTTACTATGAGACTCAAAATCGAGCTCAGGTGCATCCTGATTCCATTGATCATCCTTGATGTTTCTACAACTTGATTGGAGATGGCCAAGAACCCGATGGTCACTCAGAGAGCGCTCCAGAGTTCCTCTTGGAGATGGTTGTCCTTTTGGAAGGTTCTCTCATCTCTGCAGCACTCCACCAATCAGGCCTTCATGGTAGAGTGGCCAGACGGAAGCCACTCCTCAGTAAAAGGCACATGACAGCCCACTTGGAGTTTGCATAAAGGCACCTAAAGGACTCTGACATGAGAAACAAGATTCTCTGGTCTGATGAAACCAAGATTGAACTCTTTGGCCTGAATGCCAAGCGTCACGTCTGGAGGAAACCTGGCACCATCCTTATGGTGAAGCATGGTGGTGGCAGCATCATGTTTTGGGTATGTTTTTCAGCGGCAGGGACTGGGAGACTAGTCAGGATTGAGGCAAAAATCCCCAAATACCGGTGTGCCAAGCTTGAGGCATCATACCCAAGAAGACTGGAGGCTGTAATCGCTGCCAAAGGTGCTTCAACAAAGTTGAGTAAAGGGTCTGAATACTTATGTAAATGTGATATTTCGGTTTATTTTTAATACATTTGCCAACATTTCAAAACTTGTTTTTGCTTTTTATTTAGGGGGTATTGTGTGTAGATTGAGTGGGAAAAAGTAATGTAAGAAATTTTCGAATAAGGCTGTAACGTAACAAAATTTTGAAAAAGTGAAGGTCTGAATACTTTCCGAATGCACTGTATAACACACCAGTTTTCATGGGCTTCACTAAAGGTCTGTGAGGTTACCAGAGTTTAACGTTCTCAGAACGGCACATGCTTTACATCCGTTGTTTGTCACGATACCCAACACCCTTCCATGGCACTTCAAGTAACAGTAAATGGCTGGTGTGCATTTTTGGCACTTTACTGAGCTGGCAAGCTTCTATCTATTCAGCACTCACCGTAGACGCAGTAACAGTTAGTTCACAGTAGTTCACTCTCCTCTCTGACAGGTTTAGTTGCGTTGGGTGATATTGTCTTATACAGTCTTGCTGTAACGCACTAAGGCAAGTTATAGCTATAATCCTATGTAAAGAGCTCACCCTTCTGCAAAAAGAAGTCAATTTCTATGAAGAACTAGGTGTTTTAACAGTTTATGCTTACTTTGCTTAGGACCTTATGCTAATTTAAGATAATCAGAGGAAAGTGTTTACATGACTAATGCAAAACTCTGAGTATTGCCATAATCAGTTTAATATTATTAGTAGTTCCGGGACGATGCCAGTATTGCAATACTCATTAGTAACGTGACAAGGAAATAAACACAAAGCATATTTAATTTCTTTAGGAAGTCAGCCCTAATGTTGGAAACAAGCATGATTATGTTGTCATTGAGTCACATTTATTTATTTTCCAAGCTATAGCACACAATATTTCACATACATCATGTTTTTAAAGGACCAAAGAGTTTGGTCTGCTTCGTGTCTTCATTTTTGCCATGGAAAAAATATTGCAGTAGTGGTATCGTCACAGCCCTAATTATTATTGACAAAAGTGATTTTTACGAAATTTAGTTGGTTAGCTAATTTGGATATGTCTCAGACACAAATAGGCCTATGGGAAGCTGTATTTTCCTCAAGAGTAGCTAGTGTATATGCATTGGTAATCTGTCATTGCTAACATCTTTCATCTGTAAAAATATGATCTGCATTATTCCTAGAGCGGGTACTAATGCTAAGGTTGATGTTAAATGATTGTACTTGTATGCAATAAAGCCCAGCAATTTTAACGTAGCCTAATGTCTGGAAACCACATGTTGCTGCGCTCCACTCTAATAGTTTAGATAGGCCATTTGTGGAACTTTAACAATGTTTTGTATATATATTGTAAAAAACAGCCAGGCACCAAGCTGCTAGCTATGTAGTGTGAGAGATGGTCTATGGAAATATCTCGGGAAGTGAACGATAGAAGTGACATGCAGCCAAAATGGATGTGCACATTTGCCACACTCAAGGGATACGAATGTTGTCATGGACCTGCTGAATTTTTTTACTCTGTGTACGCCATAAGTGTTCCGTATACTTCACTGTGTAAAGCCGCCTTGAAGACGCTGTAAAGCACAAGTCTAAATGCTTAAAAGATTGAGGGTGTGCGTACCATTCACTTTTGTCATGGGGAAACCCGTTGGATGACATTTTTTACTACAAAAAGTGGACTTTCATGTTTTGCGTCAGACTGGGTTAAAAAGGAGCATAATTTTAATCATTACTGTGTCCATTTCCTACCAATCTCTGAAATGTGTTTGATAGTTACTGTCACATAAAACTTGATCACTCATCCATCCTTACTGGGTGTGAAGAAAGCTTATCAAAATGGTTGACCTGAGGGTATTGGAAGCAAAGTAAGGTTTCGATCAAGGTAACTGTTTGGCTGCTCTTTTTAGGCTGTTTTGATAATAGGAGGAGCTAGTATCCGGACAATACAGGTGTGTCAATTGTCTCCATCTAATTTGAATGAGACTGAATTCCTTTGTTTCAAAAAGTGTCAGCCTTTTTAACTGAATTGAAAGCCGATATAGGAGAGGCTTTGCAGCGCAGGAGAGGCTTTGCAGCGCAGGAGAGGCTTTGCAGCGCAGGAGAGGCTTTGCAGCGCAGGAGAGGCTTTGCAGCGCAGGAGAGGCTTTGCAGCGCAGGAGAGGCATAGAAATTTGTAGCATCCAATAATTTTTGTTCCTACTCATGGTGTTGTAATAAAACTGTTATAGTTAGTCAGGACCAGCACCCCATATGTTTGGTGAAGTAGTAACTTATTTTTTCTCTTTCAGTTGTTGACCAGACAAAGGAAGAGTTCTACAAAACAAGGTGCTCATGAAGAATGGAACTAACCATGTTTAACATTGAACTTTGATCATTGAACACACCCTAATGGATTACGTAAGCTCCGCTGAACCAGATGTTGATGCCTTCATCTGCACAGAATGTGGGGATGGCTTCAGGCGCTACCTTGACTTGGTTAAACACATTACTGTTCATGAACGACTCAGGACTCATGAACGAACAGATTCATTTTCCCTTGACAGTTTGCCCAATGGGTTTCAAGTTCCCCGTGAGTATGCTCTCCATGAAAATGGAACTTTCATAGTGGTTGACAGATCTGGACCATCAAACAACCCTTCTTCTGTCAAACAGCCATCTTCAACTCCTTCACCTTATCAGAATTCAAAGACCATTGTACTTACAACTAAGCCAGCAAAAACTGATCTACGTGTTAACACAGTATCTCACCTCCAGTGCCGCAGTGTCTCTCCTCTAAAACAGTACCGATGCGAAACATGTGGAAAATCGTTTAACAACCAGCTGAGTTTACAACGCCATCAACAGTATCGGAATTTAGAGCAAGGTTATAAGTGCACCTTGTGTTGCAAGATCTTCACAGATAAAGAGAGGCTAAGGGAACATCTCCAAGAACATGCCCATGAAATATTTTACTGCTGTGGTCAGTGTGGAAAACGCTTTCTGAAACAAGAGACCCTGTATGCACATCAAAAAGAGCAGCATGGATCGCTGGGGCTCAAACAAATGGGGAAGTCAGACAATGGTCAAGAGAACATAATACAGAAAACATATCTCTGTAAGAAGTGTAATCTATGTTTTTTCTGGCTCTCTGACTTGCAGAGCCACTTACTCAGTCATTCCAAAGACAAACCATTATCTGTGAACTCTTCATCCAAAATCGAGCAACAGTCTCAGAAAGATGAGCTATCACATACCATAGAGTACAGCGACAGCACCCCTACCGATGTGACCAAACAGTACAGCAGCGGCACCCCTACTACCGATGTGACCAAACAGTACAGCAGTGACGCAACTGTTGATGTGAAGACCCACAATGGCAAATCTGATTCCAAAACACCATCCTCTTTCAGACCATACCGCTGTGGTTTGTGTGGAGACCGCTTCCAGCAGTTAACAGACTTGAAGGAGCATCATCTTACCCATCAAACACAGGAAGAAATTGACAAGTTAAATAAGGATTCAGAGTCACAAAGAGTTGTAAAAAAGTGGCAAAGGTATACTCGCATTGAGTGCATCGTAACAAAAGCACCTGCAAGGAAGGGAGGAAGGCCGCCTCTTTATAAAAAAGGCTCTGGGACAAAATTACATCCATGCAAACACTGCCACCGTGTATTCAGTCACTCTAGTAGTCTGTCTCGGCACAATAGATCCCACAAGGGAACTCTTCACACTTGTGTTCTCTGTGGGAAACATTTTCCACAACGCTGTGATGTCCGGAGGCATATAGCCATGTATCACAAACCTGAATTAGAGAAGAAGCCAAGTCTTAAGTACTTGGCATTGCATTCTAAACCAGATGGCGGTTCCCAATTGAATTCTGATGTGTTGGAACAGAATGCGTCATCTGAAATAAAACCCAAGAAGTCTTTAGACGGTGTTGTTGCAGATTTGGACAGTGACAATGGTGAAGATCAGCAAACCACATCTACTGGAGAAGTGTCCGCTGCTCCTAAGGTACGGAGGAACTACAAGTGTGACGAATGTGGGAAAACGTTTGGGCTGCTGTGTGTGTACCAACGGCATTTGCGGTACCACAAAAGGGAACCGGGTAGTGAAATGGTTATGTGCCCTCACTGTCCAAGTCGCTTCCGGAGTTCTTCTGCTCTAGGACGCCATCTTGAGATTCACCCAAGTCAGTCAAGGGGGGAAACGGACATGGAAGGACAGGCATCTCCCACTGCTGACTCCAATCCAGACCTGGACTCTGACCAAGACAATGTAAAGGATTTAGTGGGTCATGGGGACATTGACGATGTCAAGGGTGGGAATGGTGAAAAAATTGGTCCAGCAGAGGTGCTGTATGAATGCACTGAGTGTACAGAGACTTTTTCCTCCTTGCAGAAGTTTCTGAAGCACCAGAGTTCTCATGGGTCCGATAACCTTGGATAATGGAAACTATGCATGGTATTTATCCGGAGGTCCGAACCCTAACTTGAGATCGATGCACATACCATATATTGTTGCGCTGTTATGCAGACCTCAATTCATGATTTACGGAAGTCCGAGTTACGTGCACGTCTGAAGTTAGGATTCTTTCCTTGATGATGGAGCAGTTTAACAAGTGTTAAAAAAAATTTTTTTAAATTAACAATGAATTGAGGAACTACAACCAGTATGGTTCTTGGGTTGGGTGGGTCATTCATTCTGAACCAGAGTAGGATGACATTGATGTAGCGCTGCATAGATCGAGATGGTGTCTTAAGAACTGGGAATTACTGAGATTTTTTATGTATTTTCTACAATCATGTGAATTTGAGGTTTGTTTTGTATCAATGTTTTAGATTGTTTTGGTTACTTCAGTTAAACCTTTGACATTACCCCTGGAAATGCTATGGTGTGGGAATAATATCTTAATATGCTCTGAGAGCATTATTGAAGCTAGTAGTTGAGCACAATTTGCTAAAGACCAAGTGGCAATAATGTTTTTGCAGATAGATTTGGACACATGCAAACCGTTAAGATGGTCTGCGGTAATAATGACTGTCCATTTTGTAAAGTAATTAGAAAAGTTTTTTTTTACATGTGCAGTTCCATTGGGATTTCACTTTAAAACAATTTAAGAGATTATTTATTTGCAATTGCCAAGCCTTTAAAACCATGGTGTCTTTCTCAAGATCAGAAAACCTGTCAAGGTGAGGTGTTCCCAAACTACCAGACCAGGAATGTTGGTATCATTTTGAAAGGCTTTCTCATGTATCATCTTTTCACTATATTGTGGTCATGTTTCTCAATTCACAAAATGGTTCTGCTACCTAGATCAGTGGTTCCCAATGAGGGGTACTAGGACCCCTGGGAGTACTTAGCCTATCTAGAAGAAAAAGAAACGCACACCTATTAAGGCGAGGTGCTGGCTAGCGGAGTAGAAAACTTGAAAATAAGGGAGAGTCGCACACTCTAGGAGCTCAGATGCTAAAATGTAATATCCAACGTTTCGACAGCCAAGCTGTCTTCATCAGGGTATCATCACAAACACTGCGAGATGACTCGTTTATATAGTGTCAGAAGACACACAGGTGTCTGTAATCATGGCCAAATGTGGCCTAATATCATTGGTTAACTCTGAAATATAAAAATGGCATACAAAGAACATACAAAAGAACAAATGGATAGCATACGATCATAGATACATTTTAGACTACACAAGCTTACAAACAATTACAATGGCAAAGTCACAATAATCACAAGAATGGCTTCAGATCAAAGTCTACGTTGAGACCGAAGGGAGCAAGGGTCTTTAAATTAAAGATCCAGGCAGCCTCTCGTACTTAGCCTATCCACAGGGGGTACTTGAGAAGACTCATGAGACCATAGGCCTACTGGTAAAATGCACATGGGGGGGCACTTCAGGGGTTGTCTGGGCTGAGCAAAATTCAATTGGTGGTACAGTAACCGAAAAAGATTGGGAACCACTGCTCTCGATGATTTATGCTGCCAGTCTGTTAACACATGATCATGTTTTTCCTTAGGACACTGCAAAGACCAGTGATTCCAATGCAAGCCACACGTAGCATTGTGATGTAAATTTGCCTTTTCAAATGGTACTGTTGCTTCCTTTATTGCCTACCAAATGTAAACAAATGCATTGGCCCTGATTTAAATGTTACTTTTGTGCCATTAAAGTTGAAAGAAATACATTTTTTCCTAGAAGTCAAAGATTGACCCTTTTTTTAAATGACCCATCAGTCATGGTTTTCAACTAATGATGAATGTTATCATGTGGAAATTTCATTTTTGTGACTTTCCAACTCGTGGTAGGCTAGATATTATTCTGCCAGTGCTTTGTTGCCTACACACTGGAATGTTCATCCTACACAAGTTATTATAGAAGCACCATGTCTAGGATCCATAGGATGATGGTTTTATATCAATTATATGTAAGATAGGATGTAGTTTCTCGACTATAAAGAAACATCATGGCGGGTTCAGACTTCTAAATGGATCTGTGTTGAACACAAGCAATTCAGTAGATCAGACTTGTTCAGAATCATGTAGCCAGAAGGACAGAGGTGTCTTTGGGGAATAGGAAAATTGCCTCTTTATGACAAGCGTGATCTTGTTCCAGAAACTTCTGCCCAAATGCTCAAAGAGTCTGGTGGATCAACGAGTCAAACTTGGCCTTTGTTAGCCAATACAGAAAGACCGGGAGAAACTCCCAGTGCATAGGCATTGATTGGTTCAATCTGCTTAATCTACCAACCAATCATCTTCCACAAACACTTCCCCATAACCTCGCAGTCGTGTGATTTGCTCAAATTAAATAATGACAAATACTTTACTCAAGTCACTCTTCTAAGGCCAACTTTGAACCGTTCATATCCCGGGCTTAGATACACTGTGCGCAATAGCCTGGGGACAAGGTTATGACAAGCGTCACTGTCCTTTGCACTGGTCTCTCCTATTGTGCCTGTCCTTCACCTGGCAGGTCTCCCTAGGGCTGCTTCCTGATTCCTGACCCTTCTCCCAGAAGTGGGCACTGCCGTCTATACAATGGAAACTAATGCTTACACCAATCCAATGCCTTGAGGGAGCATGAGCAAGTGCACACTTTGGTGAGAAAGGTAGAGGATCGCTGTATTCAATGGCCCAATCCAAAATCGACCCCTAGACCCTACCTCCAATGCACTTTTGGGGATTTGACAGGTGTTTGCAACATTGTGAAACTTCCACCTAGCCCATCGGTGAGCAAGTGGAGCTATTGCCATATTGCTTACACCTGTCAAATCCTATCAAATCCCCACAAGTGCGTAGGGGTCGATTTGGGATTGGGACAATGTGTGCACGATTTGGCTTGCTGGATGGGTGGAGTTAACACGTTACAATCAACTTACACCAAATGGAACGGTTCCAAAAGTGCATACTCAGTCAACAGGGGGTGCTCAGCTTAAGTGGGTGCATTCCAGCTCAATTTATTGGTTTTGTTCCCTGTTGACTGAGTATGCACTTTTGGAACCATTCCATTCTGAGCAGAGGAACACGGCCGTTGTTACCACAGCCGCGAAGGTCCGTGCACATGACTCATTTTCATACCGGATGAAATACAGTCCTGGAGCATTATCTATTGCTTCCCAAAAGCAATGAATGTCCTGTGCAAAGCAAAGGAAACAACAACCGCAACACTTGCATGATGGACTCTACTAGCGCACCACCAACTAGCTAGCGATTCCACATTGGCTACATAAGTGTCTATGTAAAGGACGTGTAAGTAAGTACCAATTTCTCCTGATTAGGCTTGCACTAAGGCTGAGACCTTTGCCTTACTAGTGCACTTACTAGCCCTCCTGAAGTGTCTTACCAGTTGGACGATTGCAAAAAAAACTAGCTATTTGCTGGCAGAAGTGGGGACACTACAGGCTGAGAGTAATTTTCACACATGCCCATGTGCTATGCTCACTCATCAAACTTACTCAATAGTGACCCCAGTGCAACTATAGATCTGGGTCACGGCACCATTGTAAAGGACGTCACGCTGCTTGCTTAGCGAGTACCACTTTCGCCTGATTTGGCTCACACGAGGCTCAAACCCAAGATATCTGCCTTGCTAGCACACGTGACCGCCCTCCTGAAGTGTCTTACCAGTTGGTGCCATGCAAAAAGCTAGTTATTCGCTGGCGCAAGTGGGGACAGTTCACGTAAATCATTCATTAACGCCAATGGGAGACTTACAGAGAAATTTGTTTTAAGGGTACGGATCTCAAGGCTGAGTAACCTTATTTACTTTTCTACAATCATTGGTTAGCTTGTATGACCGGTCTTTACACCGATAATCAATCGGTAGTGAGTCAAGAAAGCCTTGGGTTTTCTCCACATGATCAGTCAAAAGCACACTTCATTCCAAGAAGCCACGCTGATCATCATGGATGCACCCACTTTAACTTACTGTAGCCAAATTCAATCAAGCGGTTTCATCCATATGAAGGTGACGGTATGCTTGTAGGCCTGTCTATTTTTTTTTTACTGATGTTACATTTATTTGTGTCATTGTCCCTCATGATGTCCACACCCAAGGTACATGCTGACCTCAGGGTTAGAGCAAAAAAACAAATGTGGATAGCAGTTCTGCAGCACCATGGCCACCTACTGGTGACGTGATGCACTGTGCATTCTATGATTAGTGTGAAAAGTGCATTTGTTACTTACATTGAACACATCAGCTCCTCCCGTTTTACCTGCCTTGCGTTATTTGTCCAATAGAGACATTCATCATTGAACCTCTTACAGATCTCGCCTTGTTCATGAATATGCCCAATTTGTGGCCTTGTCAAACCAGCTTCTAAGGATAGATTGACTCAGGATTTGTTTCCTCTTAAATCACCTGTAAATTGCATATTGGTTTGCAGAACCATGCAGTCCAAACTATCTCAGGTCATACCACTGGCTATCAAGTTTCATTGGAGTTACATATAGTATTACACAATTCCTATTGTTTATGCCATATATTGGCCCTCAATTTGTATCTTAGGAAGAGAGTCTAGTTTTATTTACCAAACCAATAGTTCTTAACTGGATTGATTTGACACAAGAATGCTTTACATTGGGGGTAGCTTAGTTGTTGGTTAAAGAGTGGTGTGTACAGGTCCTTGACAATCCATGATGTTCTCAACCCCCGGTGTAGACTTTATCTTATCAATAGCACCATTCCAACCTATTGCTTGGTTAAATATAATGGATTTGCAGTTGGTTTTGGAATAAACATACCCCAAAAGACAGTGAATAGCACTAACTGGTCTATGGTAAGGCTCTTACATGTGGCCCAGGCTTGCTCATAGAAGACACGAGTGGTTTCCCTTTATTTTTTTGTACAAATTCTACTATATGCTTGAAATACTGTCCTTACTAGGACATGGCATGTCATTTTGGTATTTCACTTCACTGGTATGATGTAAAGTGGTGCCGTTGCTGGAGCCCATAAAAAAAAATAAAGCCACCATTTTGTCTCCAGTCCTTCTTGATTCTTGCAACCAAGATGGTGGCAACTAGGCAGAAGCTATCCAGGGCAGACCTAAAGCAGGTAGACTGCTGGTTGTTGTTCTGCTATGTAGACCAACCTAACGGGCTGCTCTGAAATTGAGATGGGATTACACATTGGTTCTTAACAACACAAGTGGGGAGAGCAACACAGGACAGCAGTCGTCGCCTGCTTTTGAGCGAACGGAGTCATGGCACTCTCCGCAGTAGCAGCCGTCGTCCTGCACGCATAGCGATCACACAGAAGCCTTGATGCACGCGGCAGGATGTGCGCAGAAGCTGTACTGCGCAGCCATAGAACGTGTAGGGCGGGTACTTGCAAGGTTCTCCTTCCTTTTCATTGGTTCTAATAGCATAGAGTCATAAATGTTCCCGGGGTTCGGGCACATTGTGTGATTCGATAAAGAGAAAAACAAGAAAAAGACATTTCTGAAAAACGACCAAATTATCAATATGTTCACGGAAATGTCTAGCTAGGTAGTTACCTAAAGCATCGTGGGACCGTGGATAACAACAGGAGTCAGGACGGCGGCACGCAAAACTGAATTGCCTGGTGAGTGCGGTTCTGAATTGAGTTCTAGATTAGAACCATTGTAGTTTGTATGGTAGTAGCTAGTTAGCTAGCCTGCCTGGAGGCAGTAGATGACAATTGCCAAGCGAACATAAGCACATTTTAAGCATTGCAAGTGATGCCACCCTTTCCACTGACATGAAACCATTATTTAGAGTTATTTTGTTTATTGAGTGGTTAGTTAAATGCATGCTTCTTCAGACATTCTGCTTTCTGGCGACCTGGCTGGGGCTTCACCCCTACCCACTAGGCACAGACCATACGTCAATTCAGCGCACATTCCACGTTGGTTGAACGTAATTTCACTGAAATTACGCGGAAACAACGTTGATTTAACCGGTGTGTGCCCAGTGGCAGTGGGTAAGGTCTAACGTTGTTGTAGTTGCTAGTAAAAGTACTTTAGCAATTCCATACAAACCTACCTGGGGTATACATTAATTACGCCGATTCTGTTGCAAACCGTTTGAAACCGTTCACTCTCAACTCCAAACATTTTTCATCTTCAGTTGGGCCCTCGTCGTTCCGCTTGGTTCTTAAACGGTAAACTTAAAGTTATAAGACATAATGAAGACACCCCTGGATGGTACATTGACGTGACCTGTAACTAGCGAGGTAATTAAATGCATGATATCATGCATAGTTTATGTTAAACGGCACGCAATTCCTTATTCCGTGTACTGTTAACCAGAGAATAGCTAAATCAATTTACTTAGATCAAGTTTCACGTTTCCTCAATGTTTGGGAAGTAGAGATAGGCATGGGTACATGTTGAACTGTGTAACCCATGTAGGTAGGTGTGTGATGGAAATACTGCTACACTGGGATTATTGTAGTAAATTCCTTTTTTCCTTTTTTTTGTTGTTGCAGTAGACAACCTAGCCAAATGATATCTTATTTCTGCATGCAGAAAGCTGAAACATGTTTTTGTTGTCACCACACAGGTTAGGCCTAGTTACTAATATAAGTATGGCATTATTGATGTTATGATGCGAATGTAAGGAAATCAAACACCCCTGCCATTATAAAATTGTGTTTCTGAGTATGCAGCTTAAGTCACTTGAAAAATAGTGCAGATACGTTCATGCTGCTTTTCTGCTTTAACACCAGTGTTAAACTAGTTGTATACACCTTGCTGTTATACTAGGTGTATACACCCTGATCCATATCAGAGCAGGTCCGTTGGTGCCATGACCCAGTGAGACATGGGTGCCAACCTGCGTAGATGGAAACAAGTCTGAGCCTATTGGGTAAAATATTGTCAAAGACCCCAGCCACCCGTCATAGACTGTTCTCTCTACTACCGCATGGCAAGTGGTACCAGAGTGCCAAGTCTAGAACAAAAAGTATTCTCAACAGTTTTTACCCCCAAGCCATAAGACTCCTGAAAAGGTAATCAAATGGCTACCCGGACTATTTGCACTGTGCCCCCCCCACCCCTCTTTTTACACTGCTGATACTCTGTTTATCATATATGAATAGTCACTTTAACTGTACATTCATGTACATACTACCTCAATTGGGCTGACCAACCAGTGCTCCCGCACATTGGCTAACCAGGTTATCTGCATTGTGTCCCACCCACCAACCCCTCTTTTACGCTACTGCTACTCTCTGTTCATCATATATGCATAGTCACTTTAACCATATCTACATGTACATACTACCTCAATCAGCCTGACTAACCGGTGTCTGTATGTAGCCTCGCTACTTTTATAGCCTCGCTACTGTATATAGCCTGTCTTTTTACTGTTTTATTTCTTTATCTACCTATTGTTTACCTAATACCTTTTTTGCACTATTGGTTAGAGCCTGGAAGTAAGCATTTCACTGTAAGGTCTACACCTGTTGTATTCAGCGCACGTGACAAATAAACTTTGATTTGAGTTGGCTGGATGTCCTTTGGGTGGTAGACCATAATTGATACACATGGGAGCATGTTGAGTGTGAAAAACCCAGCAGCGTTGCAGTTCTTGACCAACTCAAACCGGTTCGCCTGGCACCTACTACCATACCCTGTTCAAAGGCACTTAAATCTTTTGTCTTGCTCGTTCACCCAGCGGACTTCCATCTTATACGCAGTGGTGAATTTAGCATGTAAATCTCGGTGGGGCACACATTTCTTTCTTCAATGCATGCCAGCAAAGCCACTACAACAGTAAACAATACATTGCACTATAACGGTGACAAACGGTTCCCACTAACTGTTAGGGCCTACAGAAAGCTGTCCCAACACCTTACTACTGCTACACCTGACTATCAGCGGAGCCTTGTCTGGCAGCGAAACAGTTCATTCAGCCTCATTTACTGCCTTTTAAAAAAAACTGCTAATATGGCTGACTTGCTTAACCAAATGTGGTTTCTTCTGACAACTGACATGTACAAACCGTGGCATAAGGGGACAACAAGCGGTTAAGAGGCAATCCGTAATTGCGATTTTAAGACATTAATGTGCGAGCTAGGACGGATGTAGTCATAACTATTTGTTCAGCACTTTGAAATGTACAGCGACAGAATTCAGACCATGGACCTTTCTTACAGTGTTCTCCCTGTACACCAAGTCAGAACTGCAGGATACATAAAGGGGGTATATAAGCAGACAATGAAAGCTCTTAAAATATTCAATGATGACTTTTCTCTAAAACAGGCTATAGGCTACATGTGCACCACCAAGTCAGAACAGTAGGTGAAATTAAGAGTGGTGTGAATAGACCAAATTATTAGGGTGATGCACTTGGGCTACTAACAGCTTACTACACAACATACAATTAGTATTACTTTCTTAGCTGCAGTATACATATCTCCCTGTCATATTACATCATTTATGCAGCAGCATACAATACATTTTTGGGCTCAACTTGTTGTCCTGTGCTCACTTGAACAGGAAGGTGGCACAGCGGTCCTTTGTGGGGACATTTTGTCATCAAAGTCTGGCGTTCTCTGGATTTATGGTGCTTTCAAGACAACTGGGAACTCGGAAACAAACAGGGTTGAATCATGATGATGTCAGTGATCTTCAGGTCGGAGCTCTAGAAATAGGCCCGACTTCCCGATTTGGCATTCTGAGTTGAATGACCGTTCAAACGTATTTTCCCAGTCTGAGCTAGTTTTTTCCCCGAGTTTCCAGTTGTCTTGAACTCACTGATGTCTGAGATTTCCCAGTTCTGAATTTCCAGTTGTTTTGAATGCGGCAGAAGTCATGCTGTATTGACAGCATGACCAATGTTGAATGTTTATCCTTTTAAGCTTGGAAAAGAGACCCTTAAACTTGGACCATACACCCACTCCACGGAATAGCAGGCTAGTGATTGCTTTTCAATGCTTGCAGTTAGCCACTGATTCCTTCCAAACCACTCATTGTTGAATTTGCGATTTCCAACTTGTGTAATGTTTATGTCCAAAGGCCGATGAGCACCGATACGGCCATCTTTGCCATCGGGCCAAACAATCAGCCAAGCAAGGGAAGTTGGCAACGTAATCCCCTCATCCCTCATTTGTGATCGAGTTTGCAAATGTACAATTCTGTTCATTCCGCAATAATTCAAAAACTGGTATGTAAAGGCTGCCAGAACCTTATGTATGTTGGCTTCTTTATATTGATATTGGTTTAAGTAAAAACTAATGTAAGTAAGTTAGAAATTGTGCTACTAACGCACATGACGGCAGGAACACGTATCGTAAAAGTAATGTTTTTGTTTGGTTAGCTTTCGGAAATGTCAGGGAAAGTTGTATGCATTAGTAACATCACACTTGTACATTTTGTTATTTTCCTTTTACCTGATATCGTCGGATGGCTAGCATTCGTTGTCAGCAGATGCCTTGTCTTCTAGCAAAGATTTGAAATGCAGTCATAATTGACTGTAGCGCATATAAAGCACACACAACAGCCACCGGTGGTACCATCATGACTGAAACAACCGTTGGACGAAATAGTGACGCATTTCCAGGCACGGGCGATCCATTTAAAATTCCTTCATTTTCCCCTTGCCCTACCTGTGTCAACTCATCATACGTCATGGTACGGCATCAGTGTTCACTTAATTTGAGGGCTGAGGGGAGAGGGTGTCTTTTACGTGTTTGGAACTGTGTTTAAATCTCCTCCCGCTCCACTTCAGCCCCGTCGACGCTAATGGGGGCCTGGTCGGCCCTCCTTTTCCTATAGTCCATGATCTGCTCCTTTGTCTTGCTCACATTGAGGGAGAGGTTGTTGTACTGGCACCCCATTGACAGGTCTGATCTCCCTATAGGCTGTCTCATCGTTGTTGGTGATCAGGCATACCACTGTTGTCGTCAGCAAAACTTGATGGTGTTGAATGATGGTGTTGGAATTGTGCTTGGCCACGCAGTTGTGGGTGAACAGGGTGTACAGGAGGGGACTAGGCACGCACCACTGAGGTGCCCCAGTGTTGAGGATCAACATGGCAGATGTGTTGTTGCCTACCCTTACCATCTGGGGGTGGCCCATCAGGAGGTCCAGGATCCAGTTACAGAGGGAGGTGTTTAGTCCCAGGGTCGATCGCTTAGTGATGAGCTTTGTGGGCACTATGGTGTTGAACACTGAGCTGTAGTCAATGAACAGCATTCTCACACAGGTGTTCCTTTTGTCCAGGTGGGAAAGGGCCTTGTGGCGTGTGATTGAGATTGCGTCATCTGTGGATTTGTTTGATCTGAATTGCCATCTATGTATGGTAAATCTGAACTATTAATTATGGGCTATTTTGTATTTTTTTTAAATTTAATAATAATTGTACTTTTACCCCTTTTTTACCCCAATTTCGGGATATCCAATTTGTTGTTCATTTTGTTCCATCACTGCAACTCCTCTACGGACTCGGCAGAGGCGAAGGTTGAGAGCCATGCGTCCTCCAAAACACGACCCTGCCAAGCCACACTGCTCGCTTAACCCGGAAGCCAATGTGTCGGAAACACCGTCCAGCTGGTGATCGAGAATCAGCTTGCAGGAGCCCGGCCCGCCACAAGGAGTCGCTAGAGACAAGGAAATCCCGGCCAAACTCTCCCCCTAACCTGGACGATGCTGGGCCAATTGGGCGCTGCCTCATGGGTCTCCCGGTCACGGCAGGCTGTAACACAGCCTGGGGTCGAACCCGGGTCTGTAGTGACGCCTCAAGCACTGCGATGCCTTAGACCGCTGCGCCACTCGGAAGGTCTATGGCCGATATTTATTTAAAAAAAAATATATATATATATATGTAGTAGTAGTAGTAGTAGTATTATAATTTTTTTAAAATTATTTATTTTTTATTTTATTTTTGCTCTGAGCTAAACCTGACTTATTTTGACAAATACTCCAGATAAATATGTTGCTAGTGGAGTTTTCTCACTGGATTTCAGTGACCACTGTCCAGTTATCTTTGTCAGATGTGAAAATGCATACATCTAAGCCTCATCATTTCTAAGAGGCAGAGTTGTGGACTGAAGTCACATGACTTGGACTCGAGTCTGACTCGACTCCCAAATTTAAGTTGAGACTCGACTTAATAGAAAATTACTTGACTTGGAGATTCGACTTTGACTTGAGACTGTTGACTTAAAATTATCTGGCCAGGTTTTTTAATGTTTTGTCACTCATTTTGTGGCAGTCTTTGTGGATTACTCTACACATAGCTGGAGAACCGCCTTTGCAAAAACACCTGCAACAAGTTGGCTAGTGAAACTCGCACTCGTCCCTTTGATTGGACCAGCAAACTCTCAACTCAGGTCAGGTGAGCTAGCGAACAGATTGCTAATTTGCTGTACAGCTATAGGATTGTGTGCAGCGCAAATGTCAAATTGTGGGGAGAGAGAATTACCTTAAATATGCAGCTCCAAAAATTGTTTGCTGGTCAAGAATATTACAGCTGCAATATACAGTGGGGAGAACAAGTATTTGATACACTGCCGATTTTGCAGGTTTTCCTACTTACAAAGCATGTAGAGGTCTGTAATTTTTATCATAGGTACACTTCAACTGTGAGAGACAGAATCTAAAATAAAATCCAGAAAATCACATCGTATGATTTTTAAGTAATTCATTTGCATTTTATTGCATGACATAAGTATTTGATACATCAGAAAAGCAGAACTTAATATTTGGTACAGAAACCTTTGTTTGCAATTACAGAGATCATACGTTTCCTGTAGTTCTTGACCAGGTTTGCGCACACTGCAGCCCACTCCTACATGCAGACCTTTTCCAGATCCTTCAGGTTTGGGGCTGTCGCTGGGCAATGCGGACTTTCAGCTCCCTCCAAAGATTTTCTATTGGGTTCAGGTCTGGAGACTGGCTAGGCCACTCCAGGACCTTGAGATGCTTCTTACGGAGCCACTCCTTAGTTGCCCTGGCTGTGTGTTTTGGGTCGTTGTCATGCTGGAAGACCCAGCCACGACCCATCTTCAATGCTCTTACTGAGGGAATGCGGTTGTTGGCCAAGATCTCGCGATACATGGCCCCATCCATCCTCCCCTCAATATGGTGCAGTCGTCCTGTCCCCTTTGCAGAAAAGCATCCCCAAAGAATGATGTTTCCACCTCTATGCTTTACGGTTGGGATGGTTTTCTTGGGGTTGTACTCTTCCTTCTTCTTCCTCCAAACACGGCGAGTGGAGTTTAGACCAAAAAGCTCTATTTTTGTCTCATCAGACCTGGATCATCCAGATGGTCATTGGCAAAGTTCAGACGGGCCTGGACATGCGCTGGCTTGAGCAGGGGGGCCTTGCGTGCGCTACAGGATTTTAATCCATGACGGCGTAGTGTGTTACTAATGGTTTTCTTTGAGACTGTGGTCCCAGCTCTCTTCAGGTCATTGACCAGGTGATGATCCTCATGATCATTGATGCCCCACAAGGTGAGATCTTGCATGGAGTCCCAGACCGAGGGTGATTGACCGTCATCTTGAACTTCTTCCATTTTCTAATAATTGCGCCAACAATTGTTGCCTTCTCACCAAGCTGCTTGCCTATTGTCCTGTAGCCCATCCCAGCCTTGTGCAGGTCTACAATTTTATCCCTGATGTCCTTACACAACTCTCTGGTCTTGGCCATTGTGGAGAGGTTGGAGTCTGTTTTGATTGTGTGGACAGGTCTCTTTTTATACAGGTAACGAGTTCAAACAGGTGCAGTTAATACAGGTAATGAGTGGAGAACAGGAGGGCTTCTTAAAGAAAAACAAAAAGTTCTGTGAGAGCAGGAATTCTTACTGGTTGGTAGGTGATCAAATACTTATGTCATGCAATAAAATGCAAATTAATTACTTAAAAATCATACAATGGATTTTCTGGATTTTTGTTTTAGATTCCTTCTCTCACAGTTGAAGTGTACCTATGATAAAAATGACAGACCTCTACATGCTTTAAGTAGGAAACACTGCTGATTTTTGCAGGTTATCAAATACTTCTTCTCCCCACTGTATAACTTTTTGGGCAACCAAATTTGCATAAAAATGTGTTATTCTCATTGAAGCAAGTTTAAGAAGCGGTAGATCTGGTCTGTGCGCTATTTCAATTTTCAATTCTTACTGTAGAAGTTCTGTTGATTTACTACAATGTATGGTTTCCTTTGTTTGTATTTCCTAGGTTATGTCGGAGTTCCGAGTGTCTGTCCTATGTCTGTCATTTTTGTTGTGCGTAATAGAAGCACACGTTCCTCAGTGCGCACAGAAATCATAATGTGCTTTCACCGAAAAGCTATTTTAAAATCGGACATAGCGAGTGCATAGAGGAGTTCTGTATCTATAATTCTTAAAATAATTGTTATGTTTTTTGTGAACGTTTATCGTGAGTAATTTAGTAAATTCACCGGAAGTGTTCGGTGGGAAAGCAACGAAAGCAAAACATTAGATTGTCAGCAGAGTACCCAGCCAGAAATAATCAGACACCCATTTTTCAAGCTAGCATATAATGTCACAAAAACCCAAACCACAGCTAAATGCAGCACTAACCTTAGATGATCTTCATCAGATGACACACCTAGGACATTATGTTATACAATACATGCATGTCTGTTCAATCAAGTTCATATTTATATCAAAAACCAGCTTTTTACATTAGCATGTGACGTTCAGAAAAAGCATACCCCCCGCAAACGTCCGGGGAATTTACTAACAATTTACTAAATTACTCACGATAAACGTTCACAAAAAGCATAGCAATTATTTTAAGAATTATAGATACATTACTCCTCTATGCACTCGATATGTCCGATTTTTAAAATAGCTTTTCGGATTAAGCACATTTTGCAATATTCTGAGTAGATAGCCCGGCATCACGGGCTAGCTATTTAGACACCCACCCAGTTTAGCCTTCACCAAAATCACATTTCCTATAAGAAAAATGGTCTTACCTTTCCTGTTCTTCATCAGAATGCACTCCCAGGACTTCTACTTCAATAACAAATGTAGGTTTGGTCCCAAATAATCCATCGTTATGTTCCATCAGTGACGTTTTGTTCGTGCGTTCTAGACACTATCAGAATGGTAAATCACGGTCGTGCGCATGGCGCATAACGTGACAAAAAATTTCTAAATATTCCATTACCGTACTTCGAAGCATGTCAACCGCTGTTTAAAATCAATTTTTATGCCATTATTCTCGTAAAAATGCGATAATATTCCGACCGGGAATCTGCAATTAGCTAAACAGCCGAAGGAAAATATTGCACGGGGTCGAATCGGGCACGCGCCTAATTCCATTGTCCTCTGATGGGCCACTTGGAAAAGGCGATAATGTGTTTCAGCCTGAGGCTGCCTCGTAATCGTTCATGTTTTTCCCGGGCTCTGTGAGCCTATTGGAGCCGTAGGAAATGTCACGTTACAGCTAAGATCCTGACTCTTCAATAAACGGAGACAAGAAGAACGACTCCTTGTCAGACAGGCCACTAACGGCATGAAACCTTCTCAGGTTTTTGCCTGCCATAGGAGTTCTGTTATACTCACAGACACCATTCAAACAGTTTTAGAAACTTTAGGGTGTTTTCTATCCATATATAATAAGTATATGCATATTCTAGTTACTGGGTAGGATTAGTAACCAGATTAAATCGGGTACGTTTTTTTATCCGGCCGTGTAAATACTGCCCCCTAGCCCCAACAAGTTAAGAGTGGGCTAAATGCTGATTTGGGAATTTTGCAGATTGACTCAGAAAATGTTACTCAAGTTTTAGCATTTCAGCAATTCACAGAAAAATAAGTCCCTGATGCCTTACTTGCTATAGATTCCAATAATTCCAGGGGCTGGCTCAGTAAGCCATATCTTAAATCTAACATTATCAGAAAATATTCAAAAAGTTTGGAAAACAACTTATGTGCTGCCACTTTATAAGGGCGGGGATAGTAGTGAACTTGATAATTATCATCCCATCTCCAGGCTTCCTTGTCTAGCCAAGATTCTTGAATCTTTGGTAAATAACCATTTTTTAATTTTTTTATCTGGGCATTGTATTTTGAATATAAATCAATCTGGGTTTAGGCCAGGGTACAGCACTATCACAGCAACCACATTAGTTGTTATTGACATTGTCAATGCTTTAGACACAAATGAATTGTGCTACCTTGTTTATGGACTCCAGTCACCGAAGTCAGACTGTTCTCTCTGCTACCGCACGGCAAGCGGTACCAGAGCGCCAAGTCACTTTACCCCTACCTACATGTATAAATTACCTTGACTAACCTGTTCTGTCTGTGTATATAGCCTCTTTGTTTTAGTAAATATTTTCTTAACTATATTTTCTTAGCTGCATTGTTGGTTAACCTCTCTAGGGGGTGTGGGACGCTACCGTCCCACATGGCCAACAGTGAAATTGCAGAGCGCCAAATTCAAAAACAGAAATACTCATAAAAATTCATAAAACCGATGTTATACATCGGTTTAAAGATTAACTTCTTGTTAATCCAACCACGGTGTCAGATTTCAAAAAGGCTTTACGGCGAAAGCACACCATGCGATTATCTGAGAACAGCACCCAGCAGACAAATCATTACAAACAGTAACAAGCCAAGTAGAGGAGTTAAACAAGTCAGAAATAGTGATAAAATTAATCACTTACCTTTGATCTTCATATGGTTGCACTCACAAGACTCCCATTCACTCAAATGTTTGTTTTGTTCGATAAAGTCCCTCTTTATATCCAAAAACCTCAGTTTTGTTCGCGTTTTGTTCAGTAATCCACAGGCTCAAAGGCAGTTATAACAGACAGATGAAAAATCTGAAAAGTATCAGTAAAGTTTGTAGAAACATGTCAAACAATGTTTATAATCAATCCTCAGGTTGTTTTTAGTCATAATAATCAACAACATTTCAACTGGACAATAGCTTCGTCAATATAAAAGGAAAACAAGAAAGGCGTGCTCTCGGTCGGGCGCACGAAAACCTCTGGGACACTGAATGGTCCACTCATTCAAAGTGGTCTTACTCTCTCATTTTTCAGAATACAAGCATAAAACACTTTCTAAAGACTGTTGACATCTAGTGGAAGCCATAGGAAGTGCAATTTGAGTCCTAAGTCAATGGATACTGTAATGGCATTCAATAGAAAACTACAAAAATAAAATAATCCCACTTCCTGGATGGATTCTTCTCAGGTTTTCACCTGCCATATCAGTTCTGTTATACTCAGACATTATTTTAACAGTTTTGGAAACTTTAGTGTGTTTTCTAACCAAATCTACCAATTATATGCATATCCTAGCTTCTGGGCCTGAGTAGCAGGCAGTTAACTTTGGGCATGCTTTTCATCCAAAATTCCGAATATTGCCCCCTATCCCAAAAAAAGTTAAACATCTCCAATCCAAAATTAAATCTAGAATCAGCTTCCTATTTCGCAACAAAGCATCCGTCACTCATACCTTCGTAAAACTGACCATCCTACCGATCCTGCGATGTCATTTACAAAATAGCCTCCAACACTCTACTCAACAAATTGGATGCAGTCTATCACAGTGCCATCCGTTTTGTCACCAAAGCCCCATATACTACCCACCACTGCGACCTGTACGATTTTGTTGGCTGGCCCTCGCTTCATACTTGTCGCCAAACCCACTGGCTCCAGGTCATCTACAAGTCTGTGCTAGGTAAATCCCCGCCTTATCTCAGCTCACTGGTCACCATAGCAGCATGCACTCCAGCAGGTATATCTCACTGGTCACCCCCAAAGCCAATTCTTCCTTTGGCTGCCTCTCCTTCCAGTTCTCTGCTGCCAATGACTGGAACGAACTGCAAAAATCTCTGAAGCTGGATACTCTTACCTCCCCCACTAGCTTTAAGCACCAGCTGTCAGAGCAGCTCACAGATCACCACACCTGTACATAGGATTTGGATTTACAGATGAGCTATCTACCTCATCCCCATACTGTATTTATTTATCTTGCTCCTTTGCACCCCAGTATCTCAACTTGCACATTCATCTTCTGCACATCCTACCATTCCAGTGTTTAATTGCTATATTGTAATTACTTTGCCACCATGGCCTATTTATTGCCTTACATCTCTTATCCTACCTCATTTGCACAAGCTGTATATAGATGTTTCTACTTTATTATTGATTGTATGTTTGTTTATTCCATGTGTAACTCTGTGTTGTTGTATGTGTCGAACTGCTTTACTTTATCTTGGCCAGGTCACAGTTGCAAATGAGAACTTGTTCTCAACTAGCCTACCTGGTTAAATAAAATAAAAAAATTGTTGAAGCTCCTTTGGTAGTGATTACATCCTCAAGTCTTCTTGGGTATGACGCTACAAGCTTGTCACACCTGTATTTGTGGAGTTTCTCCCATTTTTCTCTGCAGATCCTCTCAAACTCTGTCAGGTTGGAAAGGGAGTGTCGCTGCATAGCTATTTTCAGGTCTCTCCAAAGATGTTCGATCAAGTTCAAGTCCGGGCTCGGGCTGGGCCACTCAAGGACAATCAGAGACTTGTCCCGAAGCCACTCCTGCATTGTCTTGGCTATGTGCTTAGGGTTGTTGTCCTGTTGGAAGGTGAACCTTCGCCCAAATCTGAGGTCCTGAGCATCCTGGAGCAGGTTTTCATCAAGGATCTCTGTACTTGGCTCTGTTCATCTTTTCCTCAACCCTGACTAATCTCTCAGTCCCTGCCTCTGAAAAACATCATCAAATCAAATGTATTTATAAAGCCCTTCTTACATCAGGTGATATCTCAAAGAGCTGTACAGAAACCCAGCCTAAAACCCCAAACAGCAAGCAATGCAGGTGTAGAAGCACAGTGGCTAGGAAAAACTCCCTAGAAAGGCCAAAACCTAGGAAGAAACCTAGAGGAACCAGGCTATGAGCGGTGGCCAGTCCTCTTCTGGCTGTGCCAGGTGGAGATTATAACAGCACATGGCCAAGATGTTCAAATGTTCATAAAGGACCAGCAGGGTCAAATAATAATAATCACAGTGGTTGTTGAGGGTGCAACAGGTCAGCACCTCAGGAGTAAACGGCAGTTGGCTTTTCATAGCCGATCATTCAGAGTATCTCTACCGCTCCTGCTGTCTCTAGAGAGTTAAAAACAGCAGGTCTGGGACAGGTAGCACGTCCGGTGAACAGGTCAGGGTTCCATAGCCGCAGGCAGAACAGTTGAAACTGGAGCAGCAGCACGGCCAGCTGGATTGGGGACAGCAAGGAGTCATCAGGCCAAGGTAGTCCTGAGGCATGGTCCTCGGGCTCAGGTCCTCCGAGAGAAAGAAAGAGAATTAGAGAGAGCATACTTAAATTCACACAGGACACCAGATAAGACAGGAGAAATACTCCAGATATAACAGACTGACCCTAGCCCCCCGACACATAAATTACTGCAGCATAAATACTGGAGGCTGAGACAGGAGGGGTCGGGAGACACTGTGGCCTCGTCCGACGATACTCCCGGACAGGGCTAAACAGGCAGGATATAACCCCACCCACTTTGCCAAAGCACAGCCCCCACACCACTAGAGGGATATCTTCATCCACCAACTTACCATCCTGAGACAAGGCCGAGTATAGCCCACAAAGGATCTCCGCCACCGCACAACCCAAGGGGGGGCGCCAACCCAGACAGGAAGATCACGTCAGTGACTCAACCCACTCAAGTGATGCACCCCTCCTAGGGACGGCATGGAAGAGCACCAGTAAGCCAGTGACTCAGCCCCTGTAATAGGGTTGGAGGCAGACAACCCCAGTGGAGAGAGGGGAACCAGCCAGGACAGCAAGGGCGGTTTGTTGCTCCAGTGCCTTTCCGTTCACCTTCACACTCTTGGGCCAGACCACACTCAATCATAGGACCTACTGAAGAGATGAGTCGTCAATAAAGACTTAAAAGTTGAAACTGAGTCTGCGTCTCTCGCATGGGTAGGCAGACCATTCCATAAAATAGAGCTCTATTGGAGAAAGCCCTGCCTCCAGCTGTTTGCTTAGAAATTCTAGGAACAGTTAGGAGGCCTGCGTCTTGTGACCGTAGCGTACGTGTAGGTATGTACGGCAGGACCAAATCGGAAAGATGGGTAGGAGCAAGCCCATGTAATGCTTTGTAGGTTAGCAGTAAAACCTTGAAATCAGCCCTTGCCTTAACAGGAAGCCAGTGTAGAGAGGCTAGCACTGGGGTAATATGATCAAATTCTTTGGTTCTAGTCAAGATTCTAGCAGCCGTGTTTAGCACTAACTGAAGTTTATTTAGTGCTTTATCCGGGTAGCCGGAAAGTAGAGCATTGCAGTAGTCTAACCTAGAAGTGACAAAAGCATGAATTAATTTTTCTGCATCATTTTTGGACAGAAAGTTTCTGATTTTTGCAATGTTACGTAGATGGAAAAAAGCCTTCTTTGAAACAGTCTTGATATGTTCGTCAAAATAGAGATCAGGGTCCAGAGTAACGCCGAGTTCCTTCAGTTTTATTTGAGACGACTGTAAAACCATCAAGTTTAATTGTCAGATTCAACAGAAGATCTCTTTGTTTCTTGGGACCTAGAACAAGCATCTCTGTTTTGTCTGAGTTTAAAAGTAGAACATTTGCAGCCATCCGCTTCCTGTTTCCGAATGACATCACCAAGAGGTAAAATATATAGTGAAAACATTAGTAGTCCTAAAAAGGAACCTTGAGGAACATCGAAATTTACAGTTGATTTGTCAGAGGACAAACTGATTTCTTTCCGACAGATGAGATCTAAACCAGGCCAGAACTTGTCCGTGTAGACCAATTTGGGTTTCCAATCTCTCCAAAAGTATGTGGTGATCGATGGTATCAAAAGCAGCACTACGGTCTAGGAGCACGAGGACAGATGCAGAGCCTCGGTCTGACGTCATTAAAAGGTAATTTACCACCTTCACAAGTGCAGTCTCAGTGCTATGATGGAGTCTAAAACCAGACCTGGAGCTTTTCGTATACATTGTTTGTCTTCAAGAAGGCAGCGATTTGCTGTGCAACAGCTTTTTCAAACGTTTTTGAGAGGAATGGGAGATTCGATATAGGCCGATTAGTTTAAAAAAATATTTTCTGGGTCAAGGTTTGGCTTTTTCAAGAGAGGCTTTATTACTGCCACTTTTAGTGAGTTTGGTACATTTTAGTCATTTAGCAGACACTCTTATCCAGAGCGACTTACAGTAGTGAATGCATACATTTAATTTCATGCATTTTTTTGTTGTTTTTTGTCCTGGCCCCCGTGGGAATTGAACCCACAACCCTGGCGTTGCACACACCATGCTCTACCAACTGGTACACATCCGGTGGATAGAGAGCCGTTTATTATGTTCAACGTAGGAGTGCCAAGCACAGAAAGCAGCTCTTTCATTTAGTTGGAATAGCTTGAAGGTTTAGAGGCCATGATTATTTTCATCGTTGTGTCAAGAGATATAGTACTAAAACACTTGAGCGTCTCACTTGATCCTAGGTCCTGGCAGAGTTGTGCAGACTCAGGACATCTGAGCTTTGGAGGAATACGCAGATTTAACCTGTTATGGATAGGGGGCAGTATTTTCATGGCCGGATAAAAAACGTACCCGATTTAATCTGATTATTACTCCTGCCCAGAAACTAGAATATGCATATAATTATTAGCTTTGCATAGAAAACACTCCAAAGTTTCTAAAACTGTTTGAATCGTGTCTGTGAGTATAACAGAACTCATTTGGCAGGCCAAAACCTGAGAAGATTCCTTACAGGAAGTGCGCTCTCTGACCATTTCTTGGCCTTCTACACTCTCTTTATTGAAAACTGAGGATCTCTGCTGTAACGTGACACTTCCTACGGCTCCCATAGGCTCTCAGAAGGCGGCAAAAAGCTGAATGATGTCTTTGCAGGCCCAGGCTGAAAAACAGTAGCGCATTTAGATAGTGGTCGATCTGAGAACCATGAGACTGAGGTTCGTGCACGAGGCGACACCATGTTTTTATTCTTTCGTCTTTGAACGAAAACAACGACTCCTGGTCGGAATATTATCATTTTTTTTACGAGAAAAATAACATAAAAATTTATTTTAAACAGCGGTTGACATGCTTCGAAGTACGGTAATGGAATATTTAGAATTTTTTTGTCACGAAACGCGTCGGGCGCGTCACCCTTCGGATAGTGTCTTGAACGCACAACAAAACGCCGCTATTTGGATAGAACTATGGATTATTTGGAACCAAACCAACATTTGTTATTGAAGTAGAAGTCCCGGGAGTGCATTCTGACGAAGAAAAGCAAAGGTAATCCAATTTTTCTTATAGTAAATCTGAGTTTGGTGAGGGTCAAATTTAGTGGGTGTCAAAATAGCTAGCCTGTGATGGCGAGCTATCTACTCAGAATATTGCAAAATGTGCTTTCACCGGAAAGCTATTTTAAAATCGGACACCTCGATTGCACAAAGGAGTTCTGTATCTATAATTCTTAAAATAATTATGTTTTTTGTGAACGTTTATCGTGAGTAATTTAGTAAATTCACCGGAAGTGTTCGGTGGGAATGCTAGTTCTGAACGTACCAGGCAGTGATGCAATCAGTCTAGGATGCTCTCGATGGTGCAACTGTAGAACTTTGAGGATCTGAGGACCCATGCCAAATCTTTTCAGTCTCCTGGGGGGAGTAGGCTTTTATTGACTGTCTTGGTGTGTTTGGACCATGATAGTTTGTTGGTGATGTGGACACCAAGGAACTTGAAGCTGTCAACCTGCTCCACTACAGCCCCGTCAATGAGAATGGGGGCGTGCTCGGTCCTCCTTTTCCTGTAGTCCACAATCATCTCCTTTGTCTTGCTCACGTTGAGGGAGAGGTTGTTGTCCTGGCATCACACGACCAGGTCTCTGACCTCCCTATAGGCTATCTCATTGTTGTCGGTGATCAGAGCCATGACCAGCCTTTCAAAGCACTTCATGGCCACAGACGTGAGTGCTACGGGTCCTTTATCATTTAGGCAAGTTACCTGAGTGTCCTTGGGTACAGGGACTATGGTGGTCTGCTTGAAACATGTTGGTATTACAGACTCGGACAGGGAGAGGTTGAAAATGTCAATGTAGACGCTTGCCAGTTGGTCAGCGAATGCTTTCAGTACACATCCTGGTAATCCGTCTGGCCCTGCGGCCTTGTGAATTTTTACAGTGTTTTAAAAGTCTTACTCACATTGGCTACGGAGAGGGTGATCACACAGTCGTCCGGAACAGCTGATGCTCTCATGCATGTTTCAGTGTTTACTCACCTCGAAGCGAGCATAAAGTAATTTAGCTCGTTTGGTAGGCTTGTGTCACTGTGTGCTTCCACTTGTAGTCTGTAATAGTTGGCAAGCCCTGCCACATCCAATGAGCGTCGGAACAGGTGTAGTACGTTTCAATCTTTTTTTTTTTTTTATATTTTATTTTTGCATTTTCCAATTAAGAACATTCAAAACAAAAGTGAAAATATGTTAGATAACAAAGGACAAAGTGACGGTAACAGACGAGCGTAATAAAAAATGATATATACGGTCATACATAATACATAAAAAACATACATGATACATAAATCATAATAAAATAAATAAAAATAATAATGAGACATTGATTCATATGGTCACCTGCTGTAAGCTACATATTATACATTACGTGTGAAACATTATATAAGAATTATATAGAGATTCAATCAATGTGATGTGAGGGGAGATTCTGCATATAGTCAATAAAAGGTTGCCAAATTCTGTAAAATGTCTTTTAACTTATTCCTCAAGCAGTAAGTAATTTTCTCCAGTGGGATACAACTATTAACTTCCGATAGCCACATTGCAACTGGCAGGAGGGAATCCGATTTCCATTTCAAGGCAATACATTTCTTGGCAATCGCTAGCAATATTTCTGTTAGCTTTATAGTATGACTTTGCCTAAGATTGGTGTTAGTATAGTTACCCAGTAGGCAGACCTCCGGGTCTAAAGGGAATGCAACCCCGTGGATTAAGGATATGGTATCGCATACCCCCTGCCAGAAACCATGTCGTTTTGAACACTGCCAAGTGGAATGGAGGAATGTTCCTTCATCTGAGCCACATCTAAAACATAGGGAGGAGATATCAGGGTTGAACTTGTGCAGTCTAGATGGGGTGATGTAGAGCTGATGGAGGAAATTAAACTGGATCAGTCTGTATCTGGAGTTCAATGTGGATGTAACACCATCCCTGCATAGGTCACTCCATAGGCCCTCATCAAGATCAATACCCAGATCTTTTTCCCATCTAAGTCGGGGTTTATCTAGCTCAGGCAGTGTTAGTACTGACATTAGAGCATCGTAAACACGGGAAATGGTCTTGAGTAGTGGTTGGTCTGCATGGCAGAGTTGTTCAATAGGTGACATCTTAGGTAGGTTCCATTGTCCCTTGAGAGTCACCCTAATAAAGTCTCGTAGTTGTAGGTAGCTAAAGAAGTCCCTGTTAGACAAGTGGTATTTCTGTTTCAGCTGTTCAAAAGACCATAAGAACTCCCTCCTCATAACAGTGTTCCAGAAGAGTGATCCCCTTATTATACCATGGTCTGAAGTTACTATTCTGGAAAAACACAGGGTCAATCTATTGTTCCATAAAGGGGTTTTAGGGGAGAGAAATCCCCCTCGTCCGAACAGCTCATGCAGTTTGCACCATGCCAGGACAGAATGTATGATTAAAGGGTTGTCTGTCCTGGTTTTTATAGATTTTCTGTCCCATTTGTAAAACAATTCTGCCCCCGTGTCATCATTTCATCTCAAGCTTTTCAATGTTCAACCATGAGGGGGAGGGACCATTGTCAAACCTCTGAGCCAGAAACCTAGACTGTGCAGCCCAGTAGTACATTCTAAAATTGGGGAGGTTTAAGCCCCCTTGACCGTAATCCAGGGTCAGTTTGTCCAGGCTAACCCTCGGGGTTTTGCCATGCCAGATAAACCATCTGGTCAGCTTGTCGAGAGAGGAAAATAATGCCGGATTGTCAGATTAAAACAACAAGCCCAACAATCAAAAATGAATACACTTGTAGAGATACGTTGCTGCTCGCTTTCCACCTTACTCTTACTAGCTAAACCTTGGCGTAAACTAAAACCTGCGAGCTTTCTAAATTGAAAACAAACGTTGTGAATAGACATTTATGGCTGAATAATTACTGCCCACGGTTAGGGCTGCTTGAGTCTCTTTTCGGGAGAGGAGAAACATAAATGGGGGGGAGCGGTGGGCCTAAACCCACTTATTGCTTCGCCCAGTGGATATTGACTAAACCAAAATATAGTCTCCTGTAAATATAATAGAACTCACCCCAGGGAAAAACGGTTAGTTGAAAATGTACAAATCAATTATAGCGACCGGATAGCGGGGTAAACGGATCCGATATCAGCAGTTCAGTCCAGATAAGAGAAAACAAACAGATTGGATCTTATCCCCCAGAGAGACCGTTTTTCAGTCGCGGTTCGGTTCTTTGAGAAAAGTGAACACTTCTCCCGGTATGTTGAAGATATGGCATCGGCCTTTGTACTGAACTTTCATCCGCGCAGGGTGGATGAGGTAGCCGGTGATGTTCTTCTCCTTCAGTGCTTTGGCGGCAGGTCTGAACTGCTTGCGACGTCTGGCGAGATCGGCACTCATATCCGGGAAAAGGCTGATCCTCTTGCCATCAATGGTGATGTCCCCTTTGGCTCTTGCGAGTTGCAGTATCTTCTCTCTGTCTTGGAAACGGAGGAACCTGACCAGAACGGCACGTGGGGGCTCCTCTGGCCGGGGTTTCGGCGCTGATGTTCTGTGGGCGCTTTCGATTTCCAGCGGCTTGGTGAAGTTGATTATGCCTAGGACATCCGGGATCCATTGAGTGAAGAAGCGGACCGGGTCACGGCCCTCGCTGTCCTCTTTCAATCCCACCACACGGATATTACTGCGTCTGCTCTGGTTCTCCATCTGGTCTACTTTGTTTTTGAGGTAGGCATTATCCTTCTGCAGTTCTATCAGAACCTGGTCATCGAGCGACGGTGTCCTCAACTGTGCTAATGCGCATCTCGGCCTCAGTCGTTCTCAGAAGGAGATCATTCATGGAGGATTTCAGGTCGTCGATGGAAGAATGGAGTTCAGCTGATTTCTTGTCAATTTTCATAGAGAGACCTTTGTTACCATCCTGAATTTCCCGGAGGAGAGTAGCCAGCATGTCTTGCGAGGCTGCCGAGAGCAATAGTCTGGAACTGTCGTCTGAGATATGAGGGCTAATGCTAAACTTGCTAGCTGTGGCGTTATCGTTGTCTTGGGATTCAACGACGTTTTGGTCGTCCTTCTTGCCTCTCGGTCGGAGGTCCATGGCTCTTTGGGAAGGTAAGTATTTGACAATTTATCAGCCGATGTTAGAATATTGTTTCAACGTTGTTATCTAGGTAATAATAGGATAAATTTGAAGAGCTCGGTTTGTCAACGTCTGTTCAGCTCCGCGGCATCACATGTCTCCGTACGTTTCAATCTTAGTCCTATATTTACGCTTTGCCTGTTTGATGGTTCATCGAAGGGCATAGGGGGATTTCTTATAAGTTTCCGGGTTAGAGTCCCGCTCCTTGAAAGCGGCAGCTCTACCCTTTAGCTCAGTGTGGATGTTGCCTGTAATCCATGGCTTCTGGTTGGGTTATGTACGTACGGTCACTGTGGAGACAACATTATAGATGCACTTATTGGTGAAGCCAGTGACTGATGTGGTGTACTCAATGTCATCAGAAGAATCCCGGAACATATTCCAGTCTGTGCTAGCAAAACAGTCCTGCTTCATCTGACCGCTTTTTTTATATTAACCACTGGTGCTTCCTGCTTTAGTTTTTGCTTGTAAGCAGGAATCGGGAGGATAAAATTATGACTAGATTTGCCAAATGGAGGGAGAGCTGTGTGGAGTAAAGGTGGTCTAGAGTTTATTTTCCCTCTGGTTGCACATTTAACATGCTGGAAGAAATGAGGTAAAACGGATTTGAGTTTTCCTGCATTAAAGTCCCCGGCCATTAGGAGTTCCGCCTCTGGATGAGAGTTTTTCCTGTTTGCTTATAGCGGTATACTTGTCATTGAGTGCGGTCCTAGTCCCAGCATCGGTTTGTGGTGGTAAATAGACAGCTACGAAGAATATAGATGGAAAAACTCTCTTGGGAAATAGTGTGGTCTACAGCTTATCATTAGATACTCTACCTTAGGCGAGCAAAACCTTGAGACTTCCTTAGACTTCTTGCACCAGATGTTGTTTACAAATCTACACAGACTGCCACCCCATGTCTTACCAGAGGCAGCTGTTCTATCCTGCCGAAAAAGCGTAAAACCCACCAGCTTTGTTATTCATGTCGTCGTTTAGCCACGTCTCCGTGAAAGTTTTTATCGTCCCGTTGGTAGGATATACGTGATTGTAGTTCTTCTATTTTATTATCCAGTGATTGTACGTTGGCTAATAGGACTGGTGGTCAAGGCAGATTACCCAGTCGCCATCGGGTCCTTACAAGGCACCCCAACTACTTCCCCGATATCTCCGTCTCTTTCTCCTGCGAATGACAGGGATGAGGGCCTTGTCGGGTGTCTGGAGTAAATCCTTCGCGTCCAACTCGTTAAAGAAAAAAATCTTCTTACAGTACGGGGTGAGTAATCGCTGTCCTGATATCTAGAAGCTCTTTTCGTTCATAAGAGACGGTGGCAGAAACATTATGTACAAAATAAGTTACAAATAATGTGAAAAAACACACAATAGTACAATTTGGTTAGGGGACCGTAAAACAGCAGCCACCAACTCCGGCGCCATTCTTAATTCTTCTCTTGGAGACCTTCAATGATACAATCCTGTCTCGGCGCTCTACGGACAATTCCTTGAACCTCATGGCTTGGTTTTTGCTCTGACATGCACTGTCAACTTTGGGACCTTTTTATATAGACAGGTCTGTGCCTTTCCAAATCATGCCCAATCAATTGAATTTACCACCACAGGTGGTCTCCAATCAATTTGTAGAAACATCTCAAGGATATTCAATGGAAACAGGATGCACCTGAGCTCAATTTTGAGTCTCATAGCAAAGGGTCTGATTACTAATGTAAATAGGGTATTTCTGTTTATTTATTTTTTATACATTTGCAAAATTGACTCAACCTGTTTTTGCTTTGTCATTATGGGGTATTGTGTGTAGATTTTATGGGGGGGAAATTATTTAATCCATTTTAGAATAAGGCTGTAACGTAACAAAATGTGGGAACGGGGAGGAGGTCTGAACACTTTCCGAATGCACTGTAGCTTTTGGGTTGTTTCTGGACATTGCCATCTTACTACTGCTCTTAGTCCTTACTAGAGGGATCTATCAGCTATGACGGTGTAGTCTTATACCTCTTTCTCTATCGTGCCAACCAAGACTGTACTGCGCTGCCTTAGATATTTTATTTTTACATTGTCCTTTCCAGCGCAGTTCCAACAACTATGGTGGATGCATAATCGGGTAGGCAAAGTACAGCTTGGGTACATGGCTCCACAAATTCTTCTAAATTGACTATCCTACCTCCACCAAGAAAAATGTCTGCAAATTGTGGGCAAATAAACATCAGGACAATCCTTTTGCAGCCACCACTTGTCCCACTATTCAAAGCAATGCCTGTACTGAGCAAGAGGAGTTTGAATTTGAAATCCTTTTGTATTTCGACTCATGAACCTCTGCAAGCTCTGTTCCAATGGCATTGGCCCATTCAGAAATGGTTAAATGTAGTGACGCATTGACTTGGTGTTATTTTCTATCAACATAAAAAATGTAGAAGATCAAATTTGATTACCTTTTTCTGTTTTATTTTCTAGCTTCATGGGTAAATGTACCCTTACCCACATCAACCTGGACCCCATTCACACATGCTAAAGCAGGTGGTGAGTATGTGGTCTAATTGTTTTGCATGCAGAGACAAATGTGACAAATGTAGCCTAACAAATATAGACATTTGCCTTAATCTTGATATGGTGTACTCTCCTTGTACAGCTAACATTTGATCACCAATACCCACTTCTACCAAGGTATTTTAATGAACTGTATGTGGTATCATTGAATATTGGACACACTATCTGTCATTTATATTTATTATCTTTCAGGATTGGGTGTTGGAAAACAGTGGTCCCAGGTCCCCTGTGGAGGTTGAGCATGGCTCAAGGATTTAACACTTGTTTTCGTAACCTTCCGCCATTGTCGTCGGATTCAAGGACTTTGAATGTGCCTTCGGATTCTGAAGATAGTTTGGCGCACCACCTTGAAAGCCTCATTGAGCATAATGACCTTTCCAACACTGTGGTTTCGCCAGAGAACATTTCCTCGGACTTGAACAGGAGTTCAAACTTTTTCTCAAATTCCAATACTAGTTCTGATTTTGTACAACAGAAATACTGTGATGACGTCGTTTGGCAAGATGAGGGTCAACCAGTACATCATGAAGGTCAGTTTAACCACACAAGCAACAGCTTCTTTACCCCAGCTAGAACAGCCAGTTCAAGTAATTGCCTCTCAACTTCAGGTGCAGACCTAAACCCCCATGATCTTAAACAAGAGTGTGACTTATTGAACCCTTCCATTCCGGAGGACTACTCAGATGTTAGTAGCTGCTCAGAGTCTGATGTTGATAGGACAGGGCCTTCTTGTGAAATGTTAAAACATGGTTCAAATGATACTCCACTAGTTGCAGATTACAAGAAGGAAAATGAATGTGCATGGAAGAGCCCAGAGACCAACACAGATTTCCCAGAAAGCATGTCTACTTCAGAGAGTGAGGTAGAAGAGGATCAAGATGAACCACCAGAGAAGGAAAAGGAGACATTCATGATGCGAGAGAATAAATGCTCAGAGACCTCTGGTGCTCCAGAAAGCCTATCTGTTTCAGAGGACGAGGGAGAAAATAATCATCTGGATGGAGAAGCACATGGGAAAGATGAGATTTGCATGGAGAAATATGGTCAACACACAGATTTTTCCTTGGGTGCCGAAGAAAGCCAGACTGCCTCAGTGAATGAGAGAAAAGAGGAACTGGATGATGAAGCACAGAATGCGGAAGAGGGATGCATGGAGGAAGAGGATCGGTACTCAAATGTCAGCAGCATAGAGGGCCAAAATGAAGGAACCATTGTAAGAGAGAGCTTTAAAGAGAAAGAGGAGCATTCATTATCCCAAGGAACTATGGATTCGCAGGGTATCAATGCATCCAACGCTCAAGATTCTGCTAACAAGCTGAATGATAATACCTGTGCCTTTGAATATCAGGATTCAGTTAAGGATAATGACTCTTTAAAGGTTGCTGGTCAAGAAAATTGCAAAAGTTCCTCTGTCATTTGTGGATTAGGCCTAGGGAGTAGCAATCAAACGTTTGAGTCTTGTTTGGAATTCCCTGAAAATCAATCATTGAAAACTAGATTTCAGGAGATCGTTGGCAGTGGCGCTCAAAGTACAAACTCAACCTATGAAAGTGCGAGTGATTCCATTCGTGCAAGTGGAGGGAAAGAGGATCACAGTAGCTTTGATTTTTTGGAGCGTTGTTTAGGTCTGAACAACTTTGGAATTGAACAAAAGACCTGTATTGAAAATGAGTGGCTAAGACCTATGGATGAGTCAAATGTATCGTCTTGTTTGGAAGAGGACCAGGCATCCCAACAGAACCTAATGCGACATATCGAGCCACCAGACCTTGTGAGAGCTGGTCTTGAAAACACAAGAGAGACATTTCATAAAGTATTCACGGCAGATGATGAGCAAGAACCCCCAGTGCTAAGTGAATGCTACGGTGAACCATTGTCAAGAGAAGATTGTATGAGTGACACCGAGGGTAATCAGGAAAGGGGGGAGACCGGGTCTATTGATTCAACTGAGTTGAACCAGGAGGGAGGAGATTCAACTATTGATAACATTGAAGACGAGAGGGATTTTGAGGACCAAGCAGCTCAGTTGCAATCCTCACTGCATCTGAGGAAAAGCATGCACCCTATTGTACTGCTCAGGAACTCCGAACTAAAAAATGACACAGATGGGGCTTATCAGTGTGCAGCGTGCCAACAGGCCACACAAAGTATAGACCATCTCATTGAGCACCACCATTGTAACCACTCTGAGAACAAATTCAATTTCTGTCAGATCTGTGGTACTTACTTGACATGTGATTCACTAGCCAAGAAACATCAGTGTGGTATTATTGATGAAAACGCAAAACTCTCTTCTAATATGAAACCCCAGAAGAGAAAATCAACCGGGCATGCTTTTCACAAATGTAGATACTGCACACAGACATTTTACAGACTGTGTGATTACAACAAGCATGTGCAGAGCCACTCGGGTAGAACTGATCACACGTGTCATAGGTGTGGCTCTAACTTTTCACAATGCCGTAGCCTGAACAGACATTTACGTGAAAAGAAATGCCGGCGTCGAAGTTCACAAGTTCCTGGTAAACAGATTCAAACAACCCCACGTATCAGCATTTACAAAAAGGGAACTGTCCTCCCACCAGACAGCCCCTATGCCAATCTTCCAGATTGTTTTGTGAAGCTAGTGGACATTTGCAAGGAGCATGTTTGTCGTCTTTGTGGGAAAAGCTTTGCAAGCAGTGCAAAACTCTACAAGCACGGATACAATGTACACCATACAAAAACTAGGTCATATAACGTTCGGCCTAAGTGTCAGAACACATACAGGTCATATAAGTGTCAGAAATGCCTGATGACATTCAATTATTCAAGCAATTTTAGCAGGCACAAGAAAAGATGCAAAGGAGCTGAGACGAATGAGAAATTCAAGTGCCCTCTTTGCCCACGCGTTTTCAAATATTCCTACAACCGGTCCCGCCATTTGCGCGAGCAGTGCATTAAAGACTTTACACAGGGAAGCTCGGGGAAAGTTGAAATGAAATTTCGATGCCCCTTCTGCACCACCACCTTTAGTAATGCATCTAACCGACATAGACACATAAGACTGGTGTGCCTCAAGGAATATATACACAATGAGACTTCAAGGACCAAAGCTGAACGCCAGGAAAACATGGCCCAGAAAGAAACACAAAAGCCGCCACTGAAAACGACACTGAATCAAAATGAGCCGGGTATCAAATGCAACTACTGTCCGGCCGTTTTTGCTCATTCTTCTGGAAAGTACAGACACATGAGGAAACATAAGTTGTTTGAAAACACTGGAAAAAAGATCAAGTTCAGGTATTCAAGCCTAGTTCCCATTTCTAACAACTCCAAGGCTAGTATTGAGGAGCCCAAAGATGGTCCACTCTCCAGTGAAGCCAGCAGCCAGCCCTTTTCCTGTCTCTTCTGTGGAAAATGGTTCAACACTTCATATTCCCTGAAGAAACACATCTGTAGTATGCACATGGGTGACAAACCATATCGCTGCCTTGAATGTGGAAAACGTTTTGGGAAAGAAATCCATCTTGTCGCTCACAAAAAAGTGCACCAGCGAAGGATACAGTGTACTGTTTGCAAGAAGATACTTCCTACCATTGGGGACTTGATTCAACACAGGCAATCTCACATCAAAAAGGGCATGCTTCAGTGCCCAGACTGCCCATCGCAGTTCCAGTACCCAGTGTATCTTCTTCGACATATGGCATCACATCACAAACTTCAGCAAGAGCAGCCACTCAAAGAGAAAAAACAGAGACACCCCTTAAAACTTGAGCCGATTGGGTCCTTGCCACCACTCAAAGAGCAGGAAGAGGAAGAAAAGTTGGGGTGTCCCCTATGCCCAGAGGTCTTTCACAGTGGCACAGAACTGAGTAGTCACTGCCTAAACCATGTATCGGAGTCCTCTTCAAGTTGGTGTCCATTTTGTAAACGCCTCTTCTCTTCCCGCACATCTTTGGTACGCCATATACGCATTCATACAGGGGAGAAACCATTTTCTTGTCAGAGTTGTGGAGAACCTTTTCGTCGAAAAGAGTATCTCCAGTTGCACCAAGAAAAGTGTCCAGGTCCACAAAGCAAGCAAGAACTGCCCACTATTAAAGAAAGTGAAGATGTCTCATCAAAATCTTTGGTGACAAGAATAAGGAAAGTATACAAATGTTCATACTGTCCTCGGGAATTTGAAAAATTGCCCCGTTTATTACTGCACCACAATGGCCACATGCAAAATACAGTAACCCCCTGTCCAAAATGTGGTAAATGTTACAGACAAAGGCGCAAGTTACATGAAAGACTTTGCAATGGCTCAAACATAAAATCTGTAGAGCCAGTGAGCACTGTCTGGCATCCTTGTAGGAATTGTGGGAGGAAGTTTTCAAGGGATTATAATCGAGATGTCCATGAGAGGATTTGCCACTCTGTAAAGCCCTCGCAAAAAAACACCAGCAATTCTGGCAACTCAAACATACATCCTTGCAGGAATTGTGGAAAGTACTTTACAAGGAGTGATAATCGGAATTTCCATGAGAAGACTTGCAACTCTGCCAATCCCTTGCAAAAGAACACCATAGAGATTGGGACCAGTAGCAGGGACAAGTTGCAGCACAAATGCCCCCACTGTCCAAGCAAATTCAAGTACAGAAGTTTTCTCCTGAGACATATTGGGTCACACACTGGAGAAAGATCATATCCATGCATGCACTGTGGTCACAGCTATGGAATCCAGTCACGATGCTTACAGCATGAAGCTTTCTGTGATGGTGTTAATAGACAAAAGCCACCAAGCGCCAGCCTTGGTGAATATAAGTGCAATATCTGCACCAAAATCTTCATGAAATCCCGAAACTTAAGGCGGCACATCCTAACACACACAGAGGTCAAGCCATATCGCTGTAAGGCCTGTGACAGCTGTTTCTCCAGACATGATCATCTAAAACTGCACCAGAGTCGCTGCAAAGGGAAAAGACAACGTTTAGAGGTTCGCATTGCCAAAATTAGTCTTGCAGATGTTGGAATGGGCTGGCAAAATAACCTGAACATTACCAATTCAGGAAAGCAACAAGGGTTTGACTGCAGCATATGTTCAAAGAGCTTCCCCACTCATAGCATTATGGCCCGACATATTGCCATGTCACATGCTATAAGAACCGTCAGTTCATTTACTCGTGAAAAATCGCTTAAGAGACATATAAACATCAGTGCATGTCAAAGAATTTATGCAAAAACAAAGCATTCAGAAAAGCTAAATGTTACAAGCCCACCATCAAGAGAGACAAACCGACTCCTACAGAGGCTCCAGCTGCAATATAAAGACAAACGCAAATTCAAATGTACTTTTTGCCCTCGCCTTTTCAAAAGTGGTGAGCAATTGAGGGTGCACACCCGCTTGCATACAGGGGAGAAACCTTTTGGATGTTCTAATTGTGGTGAGAGATTTATCCGTAGGGACTACCTGCAGCGCCATTTCAACAGGTGCAAAGGGGAACCTCTTGACAGAGTGCTTTGTGACAGATGTGGCGATGTATTTTCGCAAGACGAACTCGAGAACCATCAACTGACGTGTGTTGTCAAGTGTAAATCACCTGCCCGTGGTCGAACTGAGTCCACTGCTCGCAGTCCCCCAAAAGGGTTCTCCTGTGCTAATTGCAGTGCCCGCTTCTTGTTGTTCTCTCAGCTCCAGCAACACTTTCTCAATACGCATAGAGACACTCCAACAAATCAGGCTTCACCTCTACAGGAGCAGTTGTCTAGCATGGTGAACATAAAAGAGGAGCCTATGGATGAAGGATATGGTGACACTCGGCTGAATAGTGATAACAATCTCATGCTTGATCAAGACAGTGATCCAAATAATGATATGAACAAACCCATTAAGTGTCCACAGTGCAACATGAACTTTGGAAATAAGGGTGGATTTGCCAGACACATGCATACACATTTAGGACAATACCCATTCAACTGCAAGAAATGCAATAAAGGCTTTTGGAACAAAAACTTATTTCGGACACATGTAAGGAAATGTAGACTTGTAAAGGTCACGAAGGAAGAAGTTAACACTGACTCTGTAATTACTTCAGAGCTGGATCCTACTCTTAAAGAGACTGTCCTAGTCTTCAACCAAGGTTCCAAAACAACAGGCACTGGGGTTCTGCAGACTAATTTCTCCTGCAAAGATGACTTGAATGATTTAACACTGCAGAATTCCTCTGGAAATCAAGGCAAAGGAAGATCTTCCCATGATAGGAGAAATAGTGGTCAACAAGTCCCAGGCAACAAGTACCAGTGCTCAGAGTGTGATAGAAGTTTCACAGATGGGCTTCTGCTCATCAGCCATTTAGAGGACCATGGGCGCGAGGAGCTAGAAAGAAAAAAGAAATTCTGCCAGCCTTGTGGTAAAACATTTGCTAATCCTTCAGACCTAGCAAGGCATATGAGAGGCCACTGGAATGAGAAGACATTTTCTTGCCCACAATGTCCACAGACTTTTCCCTGCCCTTCTGACCTTGACATCCATAGAACTTGTCATGACTCAAATAGACCATTTGTCTGCAAAGAGTGTCAACAACGGTTTTGGACCAGTCAATCTTTAGAAAACCATCAAAGCCAAGCACATTCAAAAGAACTAATTCATACATGCCATGTCTGTAACAAGAACTATTCAATCAGAAGTTCACTTGTTAAACATATTAGGATGAAGCATCAAACCCAGAAGAACATGGATGTTGTTATCCACGTGAAGGAAAAGGAGACTGCAGTGCAAGAGGAATTTGACATGGAAGTTGATGTGGATGGAGGAAGTAATGCAAGTAATGAAGATGAAAATGATGCTAATGAGGACAATGACTCTGACTCTGCAGACTACTTCCCCTGCCATGTCTGTGGGAAAACGTTCACCACATCAGAAAGCCTTGAGGATCACCAACGCTGTCACCTCGGTGAAAAACCTCATGAGTGTGCAGAATGTGGCAAATGTTTTTTCCAGGCAGGGCAACTGCAACAGCACCTTCGGAGCCACAAGTCTGAGTATCAGTGTCAAATATGTGGCAGAGGCTTTGTCTCACTCTTTGCCTTACGCAAACACAAGCATACTCATGGAAAGAGCCGTCAACACCGTTGCTCCAAGTGCCCGCTCAGCTTCACAGGGCCCTCGCAGCTGGCAGAGCACATGGGCACTCACCGCGATGACAATTTCCCTTGTGATATATGTGATCGCACATTCTCCTGCAAGATGAGTCGGGCAGAGCACCGGAAAATCCACATTGAGACAGACGATGTTCCACCACTTTTACTTCCACCAGAGAAGACTGCATCCTCCTCTCCTACTGCCTCTTCCTCTACAATGAAGCACCTTCAATATCGTTGTGGGGTTTGCAATGAACGTTTCAAAGAACCAGAACAACTGTCTGAGCATGGGTGCATGGCTGCCAGAGAGCGACCTTATTCATGCCAAGAATGTAATAAGCATTTCTTGCATGCATCTCACTTAAACAAGCACGAGCTCAGTCACTACCAAATACCACAATCATATGTGTATCAGTGCAATCAATGCCACATGAGTTTCAACTACCGTCACAATTTTGTCAGTCATTTAAATAAACATGGTGACGATGAGGCTGCAGCAGAAGCTCTGAAAGGAGGCTCAGTGACAAATGCTTGGGAAACTGTTTCAGAGAAGAGAACAATTTACAAATGCCCCATTTGCTCTCACAGGTTTGCTCATGCCATAGAATTGGCAAGTCACCTTTCAATACACTCTGAGAACACGTTTGCTTGCGGTGTTTGCAAGTTGACATTTCCCACCAAAAGCAAGCTTGCTGAACATGAGCGGAGCCATCTGACTGCTGCAACACATTACGAGTGCACGGAGTGTGGTCAGAGCTTCTTGGGCAGTGATTTCCCCCAGCACCACTGTGCACGTCGGCAACATGCTGTTACAGACCATGAACGCCCACATCTGTCTAATAGACAGTCAATGGAGGAAGAGGTGGATGTTGGGGAGGACTTCTTTAATTGTACTGTCTGCTTAAAGCGATTCTCTTCTCGCGATAGTCTCCAGCAGCATCTAAACAAAGAGCATCACAATGAACGGCCATTCAAGTGCCAGTCTTGTGGAAAGACCTTTGCTCTGAAGAGATATCTCAGAGACCATGAGCGAAGACAACATAAGTTTGGCACTGAACGAGCCCACCCGACATACAAAGCCACGGACAGTGTAAGTCAGTACAAGTGCTCAGTTTGCCCCAAAACATTAACCTCGGCACACGACCTGTCATTGCATATGAAAGTGCACACCGAACAGGAATCTGGAGGAGACCACCGTTGTGACATGTGCTATAAATCATTCAGTCGACTGTTTCTTCTCAGGCAGCATCAAGAAAGTCATGTTGGACAAGTTGTATATGAATGCACAGAGTGTGACAAAGCGTTTGCTTTCCCACATCTTCTAGAGGAACATCAAAAGACTCATGCTGCTGGACCATAAGTCTTTTTCCCACCCTCAAAATCCTCCCACTAACTAAATGTAAAAAGACAAGTTGGACAATGGACATAGAAAAGACCTCCTGCATCACTGATTGTGTTCAATTATCCAATGAACTCAGTAATGTCATAGAAATGTTTTTTATTTCTGGTGCTGTTTGCAGTCATCAAGCAATTTTGTGTTCACACTTCCATCTTAATCGTTTAAAGTTTTTGATTGGCTCACAAGATGTTTAACTGTGGTTTTTACCCCATGTCTTCTCAGAAATGTTTGGCCTACAACCTGGTTTGTGAAAAGGTTTATATTTACAGATTTCCTCCTATTTTAACATTTTATATCTGGTCAGAACTGCAGTTCATTGATACTATTACCTTTCCATAGAGCACTAATTTGTAATAGCCTCCATATTCAATTGTATATAGTTGTTTAAATGTCTTTATGTGCCCTGAATGCAATTACAAAAGTTTCAGTTCACGTTACACAAAGTGAAATGTAAGCTTTTGACCATGGAATAAATTCCTTACTCTGATCATGTGGAATGGGTTGTCACTGACAGTTTTAGGAATCCATATTGACCCGGTTGTTGTTTTCTTCTGCTGGCTAATCCATTACTCTGCCTAACCTTCTAAACATATTATCACTTAGACTTTAATAATGACGTGGGATACTTTTAGCCATGTATGATCCATGTAGCCCTTCTAAACTTTCCAAATTCAAAACCACAGCATTGTGTATATTATGTAAATATGACATGATCGTAACCATTTAAGTATTTGACATGAAATTGACCATTGTTGTAAGCTATTAATTTTCCCTGTGTTCAGAAACATTCTATCATTCATTCAAATGCCTTAAATATGTGTTTTGGATGTACTAGTTCAAGGGCAACATTTAATGACATTTTTTCCTTATTGGGTGTTACTTTTGTATGAAAGATATTTCAATCAAAAGACATTAACAAACAAAATAAACCAGTCAATCTGTTGTATTCTTATTGATAACTTTATTTTAACTGAGTGTATGATTGTCTTTTTGATTATAAAGTAAGAGGATCTTGAAACTGTAGTTGTCACAAGCAAAGTAATGTTTGCTCATGCATTGGTTTTATATATACTTTTTTGTTGACTTAATTTGATTTTCCAAATTTGATAGTTGGCTTATGCTTTTACACTACATTCATCTTTTGGACATTTGAACAGGTAAAATAAATTGTGCCATGCCCATGCTACATAAACTGAGTGTACAAAACACCTTCCTAATATTACGTTTGCCATCAGAACAGCCTCAATTTGTCAGGGCATGGACTACAAGGTGTCAAGTGTTCCACAGGGATGCTGGCCAATGTCTATGCCAATGCTTCCCATAGTTGTCAAGTTGGCTGCATGTGCTTTTGGGTGGTGCACCATAGTTTTTTTTAACTAGGCAAGTCAGTTAAGAACAAATTCTTATTTACAATGACGGGCTACCCCAGACAAATCCGTACGACGCTGGGCCAATTGTGCGCCGCCCAATGGGACTCCCAATCACAGCCATATGTGATACAGCCTGGATTCAAACCAGGTACTATAGTGATGCCTCTTGCACTGACATGCAGTGCCTTAGACCGCTGCGCCACTCGGGAGCCAGAGTGATACACATGGGAAACTGTTGAGTGGAAAAACCCAGTAGAGTTGCAGTTCTTGACACACTCAAACCTACTGTACTCCTTTCAAAGGCACTTAAATACTTTCTTGCCCATTCACCCTCTGAATGGCACACATACACAATCCATGTCTTAATTGTTTCAGGGCTTAAAAGTCCTTTAACCTGTCTCCTCTCTTTCATCTACACTGATTGAAGTGTATTTAACAAGTGACCTCAATAAGGGATCATAGCTTTCACCTGGTCAGTCTGTCATAGAAAGAGCAGGTGTTCCTAATGTTTTCTACACTGTAGATTTTGTTTCCATCCATGTCTAATCAGTGATTGTGACAAAGGCTGTGTTTAACATATTCAAACAGTTAAAGGGGCAAACGGCAGTTGCTACATCCATTTTGGACTTATAAATTAATGATAAAGTTCAAAAAGTATTCATACTCCTTGGCTTATTCCACATTTTGCTGTTACAGCCTGAATTCAAAATTGATTACATTTATAAATTCTCACCCATAATGACAGTGAACATGTTTTTAGAAATGTTTGCCAATTTATTGAAAATTAAATAGAGATCTCATTTACATTAAGTATTCACAGCCCTGAGTCAATACTTAGCAGTAATCACTGCCAAAGGTGCTTCTACAGAGTTTTTCTGGGTACGTCTAAGAGATTTCCACACCGGGATTGTGCAACGTTTGCCCACTATTCTTTTAAAAATTCTTTAAGTTCTGTCAAATTGGTTGTTCATCATTGCTCAACAACCATTTTCAGGTCTTGCCATAGATTTTCAAGTAGATTTAAGTCAATCCTGTAACAATGCCACTCAGGGACATTTACTGTCTTCGTGGTAAACCACTCCAGTGTAGATTTGGCCATGTGTTTTAGGTTATTGTCCTACTGAAAGGGGAATTAATCTCCCAGTGTCTGGTAGAAAGCAGATTAAACCATGTTTTTGGCCATGATTTTGCATGTGCTTAGCTCTATTCTATTTATTTTTTTTATCCTGAACTCCCCAGTCCTTAACAATTACAAGCATACCCATAACATGATGCAGCCACCACTATGCTTGAAAATATGGAGATTGGTACTTGTGTTACATTGGATTTATCCCAAACATTACACTTTGTATTCAGGACAAAAATTGAATTCGCTTTGCCACATTCTTTTCAGTATTACTTTAGTGCCATGTTGCAAGCAGGATGCATGTTTTGAAATATTTTTATTCTGTACATGCTTCCTTCTTTTCCCTCAATAAGGTTAGTGTAGTGGAGTACCTACAATGTTGTTGATCCATCCTTCATTTTCATGTTAAACACCATTGCACACAGTGAGTCCATGCAACTTACACTGAACAAAAAATTAAAAGCAACATGTAAAATGTTGGTCCCGTGTTTCATGAGCTGAAATAAAAGATCCCAGAAATTTTATTTCTTTCATTTTGTGCACAAATTAGTTTACATCCCTGTTAGTGTGCCAAGATAATCCATCCGTCGGACTGGTGTGGCATATCAAGAAGCTGATTAAATAGCATAATCATTACACAGGTGCCCCTTGTGCTGGGGACGATAAAAGGCCACTAAAATGTGCAGTTTTGTCACACAATGACAAAGATGTCTCAAGTTTTGAGGGAGTGTGCAATTGGCCTACTGACTACAGGAATGTCCACCAGAGCTATTTCCAGAGAATTGAATGCTAATTTCTCTACCATAAACTGCCTCCAACATCATCATAGAAAATATAGACCTCCACATCCGGCTTCTTCACCTGTGGGATTGTCGGAGACCAGCCACTCGGACAGCTGATGAAACTGGGAGTATTTCTGTCTGTAATAAAGCCCTTTAGTGGGGAAAAACTTATTCTGATTGGCTGGGCCTGGCTCCCCAGTGGGTGAGCCTATGCCCACCCATGGTTGTGCCCCTGCCCAGTCATGTGAAATCTATAGCTTAGGGCATAATTCATTTATTTCAATTGACTGATTTCTTTATATGAACTGTAAAACTGTTGCGTTTATATATATTTTTCCAGTATTTATTTCTATACAGTACGAGTCAAGTTGGGACAACTACTCATTCCAGCATTTTTCTTTATTTTTACTATTTTCTACATTGTAAAATAATAGTGAAGACATAAACTATGCAATAGCATGGAATCCTGTAGTAACCCAAAAAGTGTTCAACAAATCCATCCCTCTCCTTCTTGGTCAAATAGCCCTTACACAGCCTGGAGGTGTGTTTTGGGTCATTGTCCTGTTGAAAAACAAATGATAGTCCCACTAAGCGCAAATCAGATGGGATGGTGTACCGCTGCAGAATGCTGTGGTAGCCATACTGGTTAAGTGTGCCTTGAATTCTAAATAAATCACTGACAGTCACCAGCAAAGCACCATCACAACTCCTCCATGCTTCATGGTGGGAACCACACATGAGGAGATCATCCGTTCACCTACTCTGCGTCTCACAAAGACACTGGTTGGAACCAAAAATCTCAAAAAAGGACTCATCAGACCGAAGGACAGATTTACACCGGTCTAATGTCCATTGCTCGTGTTTCTTGGCTCAAACAAGTATCTTCTTATTGGTGTCCTTTAGTAGTGGTATCTTTGCAGCAATTCGACCATGAAGGCCTGATTCACGCAGTCTCCTCTTAACAGTTGATGTTGAGATGTGTCTGTTCCTTGAACTCTGTGAAGCATTTATTTGGGCTGCAATCTGAGGTGCAGTTAACTGTAATGAACTTATCCTCTGCAGCAAAGGTAACTCTGGGTCTTCCTTTCCTATGGTGGTCCTCATGAGAGCCAGTTTCATCATAGCGCTGGATGGTTTTTGCGACTGCACTTGAAGAAACTTTCAAAGTACATTTTCCGGATTGACTGACCTTCATGTCTTAAAGTAATGATGGACTGTCATTTCTCTTTGCTTATTTGAACTGTTCTTGCCATAATATGGACTTGGTATTTTACTAAATAGGGCTATCTTCTGTATACCAATCCTCTCTTGTCACAACACAACTGTTTGGCTCAAACGCATTAAGAATGAAAGAAATTCCACAAATTAACTTTTAGCAAGGCACACCTGATAATTGAAATCCATTCCAGGTGACTACCTCATGAAGCTGGTTGAGAGAATGCCAAGAGTGTGCAAAGCTGTCATCAAGGCATAGGATGGCTACTTTGAAGAATCTCAAATATAAAATATATTTTGATTTGTTTAACACTTTTTTTGGTTACTACATGATTCCATATGTGCTATTTGATACTTTTGATGTCTTCACTATTATTCTGCAATGTAGAAAATACAAATAAATAAAAACCCTTGAATGAGTAGGTGTGTCCAAACTTTCGACTGGCACTGTATTCCTGTATTGTATACATGTATTCTGACGGGAGAGTAAATCATAATCAGGTGGGATACAGCTTCCATTGCATTGGCAATCTTTAGCCATAACCATTCAGGCCTACATTGAGCAGAGAACAATATCCTTCATATCTTGTCTATTTTAAATAGCAGTTAAAACACATCTCAATAATAAATATAAAGCGCACCAGTTTCAATGGTATAATGTGCAGGGATTACATTTCTCGGTGCATTATTGATTTGAGTCGCCATCAAATTGAAGTACAAAAAGTAGGCTATAGAACAAAGTTATAATATAGAAACGTACATTAAACGATGTTTTTGGTGTGAATAATTATTTACAGTTATCATCAGTATGCCATTATGAGTTTGGGTTTATCCCTCTGACTCCGAGTCTATAGTTGGCAGAATGTTCTAAGATTACAGCAGTCTGCTGCCCAGTTGATTGGGAGGATTTAGAAAAAAACTCTCCCAGAGCGAGTGGTTACGTTCCAGTCCGTTGTTAACTTAGCCGCGCTGCGCAGATCAGGTTTGACAAGTCCAAGACGACAAGTAACATGTGCGCGCGACTGGTGATGGAGACCACCTGGAACGCACCCCCCTTTGCTACAGCTGTGCAGCAGCACACATCAACCGAATGCACGATCCGAACAGCATCGTGGCTACAAATAATACGTCTAAAATATTCAAATGAATCGGTATTGAACGAAAGTAGCCCTGGATGACACAAAATACTGTAATAAACAAAATTACTGATGGTAAGTTTACTAAATATATTATCGTTGTCATTGAACGACGAGGACATTTCAGAATGACATACCTAAATTCTGCTTTCTAACGTTACTATTTTCCCAATATGTTCATTTGACCTGTTATGCGTAATAAGCTAAACTTTCACAATTATCTGGAATAATTGTATTGAAAGATGTCGGGGTAACGTTAACTAATCACATTATTGTGTGTTAGCAAGGCTAGCTAGTTGGCAAGCTAGCTGGCTTTTGTTCACTAACGCTTTCTTGGACATCATCAATGCATTTTTTTATTTTTTTTCTTAGGTAATTTTGTTCTCAACTACACACGGCACATACATACGTTTTTGTTAGCTAGCTATAGTTTAAAAGCAGTAGTTAGGTCACTCATTTTTGGAACTAGTTAGCTAATGCAATGGTTGATTGTGTGGCTAACATTAGCTGGCTAACGTTACGTCTGCCATCGTCGAATTGAATTGCGCGACCAAAAGCTTAGTTTGATTGTTAGGTACTACATGTACTTTTCCAAACGTTTTATCTAATTAGCAAACTTTCATTAGACATGTCATGGATTATTATAAAGCTATAGATACCTCACCAATATGGCGTGAAGTGCTGTTTTGCTACTACAACAACAAATGTCATTGCAATCATGCATGCTTTTTTTCTTATTTTAGCGCGCTCTTGTCAGGTGCAAAGTTCATAATTTTAGGGAAGTCGATACATTTTACTAGATTGTGTTATGCAAGGAACACGTGTTGATGTGCAGTAAATCAGATGCATGTGGTTTATTTCTTGATATTAGGGTCCAGCGGTTTTCTTGACTTGTGCATAAATATCCTAAAATAATGTTTTAGACCTACACCGTCGCTCCATGTAACATATACTGCCTAACACCTGAAATCCACCTAGCACGTTGGGGGCGATAAAACAAAATTTGCAGATGAGCGAGGCAATTAATGAATATTCACGAGTATCGACAGTGCGTGACGTCACTCTGAGCCCTAACCAAAACCGAAAACTTGGCATACAATTTCTTGCCTTGGATCTGAAACCAGTAGTTACCACCAATTTCAATGAATGTTAACATAAAATGTAAATACGAATCCACGCCCAACAACGAGGGCTAGCTATGGTGTTTATTCATATAATCTGTTTTCTTCTAAAACAGCTCAGTTAGCTAGCGATGTACTAATTTGCAACGCCAGTTAGCTAGACTTGGGAGCTAATGGGAACGGGCTTCAGGAGCCAGCGGGTTAGATTCGTTTCCACCAGTGTTGGCTGGTGGGAGGAGCTATAGCAGGACAGGCCCATTGTATTGGCTGGAATGGAATCAATGGAACAAAATCAAACATGGTTTCCATCCCTGAGTCGCCTCTTCACTGTTGACGTTGAGACTGGTGTTTTGTGGGTACTATTTAATGAAGCTGTCAGTTGAGGACTTGTGAGGTGTCTGTTTCTCCTCTTGCTCAGTTGTGCACCAGGGCCTCCCACTCCTCTTTCTATTTTGGTTAGAGCCAGTTTGCGCTGTTCTGTGAAGGGAGTTGTACAGTGTTGTACAAGATCTAAGATCTTCAGTTTCTTGGCAATTTCTTGCATGGAATAGGCATAGTTTCTCAGAACAAGAGTAGACTGATGAGTTTCAGAGGAAAGTTCAATGTTTCTGGCCATTTTGAGCCTGTAAACGAACCCACAAATGCTGATGCTCCAGATACTCAACTAGTCTAAAGAAGGCCAGTTTTATTGCTGCTTTAATCAGCACCACAGTTTTCAGCGGTGCTAACATAATTGCAAAAGAGTTTTCTAATGATCAATTAGCCTTTTACAATGATAAACTTGGATTAGCTAACACAACATGCCATTGGAACACAGGAGTGATGGTTGCTGATAATGGGCCTATGTAGATATTCCATTAAATCTGCTGTTTCCAGCTACAATAGTCATTTACAACATTAACAATGTCTACACTGTATTTCTGATCATTTGATATTTTAATGGACAAAAATGTGGACAAAAACAAGGACATTTCTAAGTGACCCCGAACTTTTGAACGGTAGTGTAAATGCCGGCTTTTGGACAAAATAAATAATATATAAATTGTCGGCCAAATTGCTTAATGCTTTTTATTAATTTATGTAAATACCAGTCGATGTGCTCAAACTTCAAAGGCAAATATACTTTATAGGCTAATATATCCTCAAGCTGCTTGGCAAATGGTGTCGGCTTTGTGTTTCTATTTTTACTCACGCAAAAAACGCGAGGTCCTCATAAGCAATGTTACCTCAAATGTTTTGTCACTGAGCAAATTTCAGGTCTGCAGAGTGCAAACTTGAACGTTGTGAAAATAATGTGCAACGTTCGGAGCGTGTTTACTGTGAACACTGAGGCTGTACCCCCTTTAAATTAAAGTTAAGTGGTCAGGTAGGCAACTGTGGCTATTTGATAATGTAGCCTATCATCAAAAATAATGGAGGAAATGCATCCCATAACATTTTAGATGGAAATAGCTGTTCTATCATTCAGCCTACAGTAGCAGCCAATGTGTGGACTGCCCCTTTTTAAAACAAAAAAAAGCTCTTTACCAAACTTGCTTTTCTAGGATGGCTGGACATGCACACGTGTTGTGCTCTTGTAGGAAGCAGTCAGTCCTCTTTTGCTGACTGTAAATTTATCTATAACTGGGCTAATAACTCACTAACTAGCAAAGGATATGAACACAGACTACCTGAAGATCGAGCCTTCTTGAAGACAAAGTAACGAGGCTGATGAGCATTGCAAGCTGCTTCAAAGAGTTGGACAGTTTTGACTTCGCAACAGCAGCTGTTGACTTTAAGCAGGCCAAGGTTCGCCGCTAAGGCAAATAAATTAGAGGCAAATTTTGTTCGTCAAGCCTAGGTCTAGCAGTTGTGCTGCCGCCCTAGGCAAGGTCAACATATGCTGCCCTCTGGGTCGTGTATAGTATAAAGATTTGGAATGGATTGATAGATTACAGTAGAGTAATGATGTGTATCACGGGCAATTAGTGCATTTCACTTAAGATTTTTCAGTAGCACTTGGAAACTTAACATCATTGCCAACTATTCACATTGGAGAGTTGCAATCACTAGGCAGCCAATAGTATATAGGAAACCGTTATCAATAAGCCACCTATATCACATGGCACGAGTCACGACGCCATGATAGTTAAAAAAATGTTTTAAACAACATTTATTTACATCATCCAGTGGAACTGTAAGAAGAGTTAGGTGTACACTGAACAAAAATATAAATGCAACATGCAACAATTAAAAAGATTTGACTGAGTCGCCGTTCATAGAAGGATCAGTCGATTTAAATAAATTCATTAGGCCCTACCGCCCAAATCTATGGATTTCACGTGACTAGGAATATAGATATGCATCGGTTAGTCACAGATACCTTTTTTTTTTTTTAGTAGGCCGTGGATAAGAAAACCAGTCAGTATCTGGCGTGACCATTTGCCTTATGCAGTGAGACACATTTCCTTGGCATGGAGTTGATCAGGCTGTTTGTCGAATGCTGTCCCTCTCTTCAATGGCTGTGCGAAATGCTGGATTTTGGTGGCAACTGGAGCATGCTGTCGGTCCAGAGCATCCCAAACGTGCTCAATGGGTGCCATGTCTGGTCAGTATGTAGGGTTGCACATTTTGGGGTATATTCAGAGGTTGAAACTTTCCGTGGGAATTAACCGGAATATATATGGGAATAAACGGAAATATGTAAATATATATTAATGCTATTTAAATGTAGATGTTTTTTGCATTGGATGTATTTACCATAGCATATGGAGATAGAAATGTAAACCTTTTACCTTATTATAAGTACACATAATTGCAAATTATTAAATCCTTCAAATAAAAACAATTTAGTGACGAATTGAACTTTAATAAAATGAGTTGACTAATCACATGGGATGATTTCACTGAACAACAAAAGGAAGGGAATATTGAATGATCCATTGCATCTCCCAAAAACATTTTCAACATATGCATCTAAAATTATAGTCTAGAAACTAAAGCTTTGGTTGTCTTCCTCTCAGGCTTCCATGTCTTCTCCCTGGACCTCCTCAATGTCCACCTCTTGAACATCAGACTCAGGCCTCATCTTCACTGTCACTTTCCAACCTTGTTGTGGATGGCTCGTTGTCAGGCCCAAAAAGCCAAACATTTGCCCGGATGGCTACCAATTTTTCAACCCTTGTATTGGTCAGCCTGTTGCCTGCTTTTGTGTCTGTTTCCAAACAAGACCAGTTGCGCTCTGAGGCGGCTGATGTTGGTGGGATTTGGAGGATGGAGGCAACAGGGGAAAGTGCCTCCGATCCACAAAGTCCCTTCCACCAGGTGGCTGATGAGATATGTTGGCACGACTGCCATATTGGATCTCCATCCCAAAGCCCTTGCTTAGAAGTGTCCTGTGTCAGACTGCCAAGAACCTTGCCCTCATCCAGGCCAAGGTGGCGAGACACAGTAGTGATGACACCATAGGCCTTGTTGATCTCTGCACCAGACAGGATGCTCTTGCCAGCATACTTGGGGTCCAACATGTACGCTGCAGCGTGTATGGGCTTCAGGCAGAAGTCTTCACGCTTTTTGATGTATTTCAGAACTGCAGTTTCCTCTGCTTGGAGCAACAGTGAAGTGGGAAGGGCAGTACGGATTTCTTCTCTTACATCTGTAAGCAGAGTCTGAACATCAGACAGGATGGCATTGTCTCCCTCAATCTGTGCAATGGCTACTGCTATAGGTTTAGGCTGCTTACCACTCTCTCCCAAAATGCATAATCCAAGAGGATACTCTTGATGGGGCTGTCCATATCGGCAGACTGATATGGCCATTTGTTGGAGAGACTCCTTCCCCGCCAGAAGACTGTCAAACATGATGACAACACCACCCCAACGGATGGTCTTGGGCAGCTTCAATGTGGTGCTCTTATTCTTCTCACTTTGCTTGGTGAGGTAGATTGCTGCTACAACTTGATGACCCTTCGCATACCTAACCATTTCCTTGCCTCTCTTGTAGAGTGTATCCATTGTTTTCAGTGCCACGATGCCCTTGAGGAGCAGATTCAATGCAGGAAGCACAGCCAAATGGGTGTGATGTGAGGGTAGGACTCTTCCACTTTAGACCAAGCAGCCTTCATGTTTGCAGCATTGTCCGTCACCAGTGCAAACACCTTCTGTGGTCCAAGGTCATTGATGACTGCCTTCAACTCATCTGCAATGTAGAGACTGGTGTGTCTGTTGTCCCTTGTGTCTGTGCTGTTGTAGAATGCTGGTTGAGGGGTGGAGATGATGTAGTTAATTATTCCTTGCCCACAAACATTTGACCACCCATCAGAGATGATTGCAATACTGTCTGCTTTGTCTGTGATTTGCTTGACCTTCACTTGAACTTGGCATCCAGCAAACGAGTAGATAAAGTACACTGCTCAAAAAAATAAAGGGAAGACTTAAACAAAACAATGTAACTCCAAGTCAATCACACTTCTGTGAAATCAAACTGTCCACTTAGGAAGCAACACTGATTGACAATACATTTCACATGATGTTGTGCAAATGGAATAGACAACAGGTGGAAATTGTGGCAATTAGCAAGACACCCCCAATAAAGGAGTGGTTCTGCAGGTGGGGACCACAGACCACTTCTCAGTTCCTATGCTTACTGGCTGATGTTTTGGTCACTTTTGAATGCTAGCGGTGCTTTCACTCTAGTTGTAGCATGAGACGGAGTCTACAACCCACACAAGTGGCTCAGGTAGTGCAGCTCATCCAGGATGGCACATCAATGCGAGCTGTGGCAAGAAAGTTTGCTGTGTCTGTCAGCGTAGTGTCCAGAGCATGGAGGCGCTACCAGGAGACAGGCCAGTACATCAGGAGACGTGGAGGAGGCCGTAGGAGGGCAACAACCCAGCAGCAGGACCGCTACCTCCGCCTTTGTGCAAGGAGGAGTAGAAGGAGCACTGCCAGAGCACTGCAAAATGACCTCCAGCAGGCCACAAATGTGCATGTGTCTGCTCAAACGGTCAGAAACAGACTCCATGAGGGTGGTATGAGGGCCCGACGTCCACAGGTGGGGGTTGTGCTTACAGCCCAACACCGTGCAGGACATTTGGCATTTGCCAGAGAACACCAAGATTGGCAAATTCGCCACTGGCGCCCTGTGCTCTTCACAGATGAAAGCAGGTTCACAGTGAGCACGTGACAGACGTGACAGAGTCTGGAGACGCCGTGGAGAATGTTCTGCTGCCTGCAACATCCTCCAGCATGACCGGTTTGGCAGTGGGTCAGTCATGATGTGGGGTGGCATTTCTTTGGGGGGCCGCACAGCCCTCCATGTGCTCGCCAAACGTAGCCTGACTGCCATTAGGTACCGAGATGAGATCCTCAGACCCCTTGTGAGACCATATGCTGGTGCGGTTGGCCCTGGGTTCCTCCTAATGCAAGACAATGCTAGACCTCATGTGGCTGGAGCGTGCCAGCAGTTCCTGCAAGAGGAAGGCATTGATGCTATGGACTGGCCCGCCCGTTCCCCAGACCTGAATCCAATTGAGCACATCTGGGACATCATGTCTCGCTCCATCCACCAACGCCACGTTGCACCACAGACTGTCCAGGAGTTGGCGGATGCTTTAGTCAAGGTCTGGGAGGAGATCCCTCAGGAGACCATCCGCCACCTCATCAGGAGCATGCCCAGGCGTTGTAGGGAGGTCATACAGGCATGTGGAGGCCACACACACTACTGAGCCTCATTTTGACTTGTTTTAAGAACATTACATCAAAGTTGGATCAGCCTGTAGTGTGGTTTTCCACTTTAATTTTGAGTGTGACTCCAAATCCAGACCTCCATTGGTTTATAAATTGGATTTCCATTGATTATTTTTGTGTGATTTTTGTTGTCAGCACATTCAACTATGTAAAGAAAAAAGTATTTAATAAGATTATTTCTTTCATTCAGATCTAGGATGTGTTGTGTAAGTGTTCCCTTTATTTTTTTTAGCAGTATATGTCTGGTTGGAGGGGTGTATGCTGGGGGAAGAACATTCATAAATCTCTTCCAATACACATTACCTGAGAGCATCAGAGTTGAACCAGTTGCATACATAGCTCGAGCAAGACATTCATCAGCATTTCTCTGACTACATTCCTCCATTGAGTCAAAAAATACTTCTGATTCCAGGAGGACCATGAGCTGTTGCTATCGATAAGGTCTCTCATCATTTTCACCTCGACTAGAAGTAGAGGGACTTTTGTCAGGGCGCTGAGGGAACTTTATGCACTTGGCCAGATGATTCTGCATCTTTGTTGCATTCTTCACATATGATTTGGCACAGTTTTTGCAACTGTAGACAGATTTTCCTTCTACATTAGCTGCAGTGAAATGTCTCCACACATCAGATTGTGTCCAAGGCATTTTCCTGTAAAGATTAGAAAGAAATGAGTAAAAACAAAAAAATACAATTCCATGTATAGATAAATAGTTTAGCAGTTAGATTAAACAACTCCTTTGTAAGATAAATGTTTTAAAATGATACAAGTATGGAAACAGGTGAATTAACACTGTTAGCAGTCTCATGTAAGCTAAAACCCACATGGTAGCAAAAACTAACTAGCAGAAATTGTTAACAATTTAGAAATGATTTAAACAGACTTTGCTGTAGGCTACTATTTACTAGTTTACATGTTTTTTTTATGTCATATAAAATATTTTCACCCCACCTGGTATTGTAATCAAAACTTACCAGAAAGTATGTAGTCCTTGGCTCAGACAGTGTAGTGGTGTGGGCTCAATGTGTGCAAGATCTTGAGAATCAGCTGTACATGTGATGGAAGAATGCAATGTGCATGCAGAGGGTTGCAATTCCATTGAATTGGGGATAGTTTAACCAAAATATGCCACAAGACCTAGAATTGCCTTATGTGTATCCCACAAAAAGGTTCACTGTTATTAACACATCTTTTTTGATGAATTTAAGCAAATTTCCCGGGCTTATCTTCCCATGGAAAATTTCTGGAATTATTCCGGAAGTCTACTGGAAAGTTTCCTACCCTTTGCAACCCTATCAGTATGTAGGCCATGGAAGAACTGGGACCTTTTCAGCTTTCCAGAATTGTGTATTGATTTTTGCGTCATGGGGCCGTGCTTTATCATGCAGAAACGTGAGGTGATGGCGTTGGATGAATGGCACAACAATGGGCCTCAGCATTTCGTAACCAGTGGTGGAAAAAGTACCCAATTGTCATACTTGTGTGAAAGTAAAGATACTTCAATAGCAAATGACTCAAATTAGTCACCCAATAAAATCCTACTTGAGTAAAAGTTTAAAAGTATTTGGTTTTAAATATACTTGAGTATCAAAAGTAAATTGAATTGCTAAAATGTACTTAAGTATCAAAAGTAATAGTATAAATAATTTCAAATTCCTCATTAAACAAACCAGATGGCACAATATCTCTTTTTTTTTTACGGATAGCCAGTGGCACACTCCAACATTCAGACATCATTTATAAACAAAGTATTTGTGTTATTAAGTGAGTCCGCCAGATCCGAGACAGTAGGGATGACATCTTGATTAATGTGTAAATTGGACCCTTTTCTGTCCTGCTAAGCATAAAAAATGTACCGTGTACTTTTGGGTGTCACGGAAAATGTATGGAGTACTTTTTGTGGGGGTGGGGGGGGGATGCAGTGATGTAAAAGTTATCAAACATATAAAAAGTGAAGTACAGGTACCCCAAAAAACAACTTATGGAGTACTATAAAGTATTTTTACTTAAGTACTTTACACCACTGCTCGTAACGGTATCTCTGTGCTTTCAAAATACTATCAATAAAATGCAACTATGTTCATTGTCCGTAGCCTATGCCTGCCCATATCATAACCCCACTGCTACCATGAGGCACTCTGTTCACAACGTTGACATCAGCAAACCGCTCGCCCACACTACACCGGTCCACTACCGTCTGCCCGATACAGTTAAAACTGGGTTTCATCCAAGAAGTGCACAATCCTACACTTTTTCCATGGGGCAGAGTATTTGTTTTAGCTTCTCATGCTATTCTACACATTTTGCCTTGAGGCAGAGAATTTTGCAGTTTTTAAAGCTATTTTCCTGTAATTCTAAACATTTTTGTGGGGGGGCCTCGCAGGGGTGCATCCTACGCCACTGATCCAGTATTTATACATGAAACACTAATAACTTGAAATTAAAGTTCTACTACAGTCTCCTTTTCACCTCATGTATTACCTGATTTACTGAACAAAAGGCTCATCTTAACAGGTGGCCCAGGTATCCTCACGACATCAGTGTAGCTGAAGTGTTATGGTGTGTACCTACAGTATATTATATCATCATTGCTGAGATTGTGGGGGTGCCTGAGCATATGGAATTACAAATAAGAATGTAGGCTAGGTCATTTGGTAAATAGTTTCAGAAATGAAGTATATATACTGTATCTGTAAACTTTATTTTGTTTGGAGATTCACAAATTTGACATTGTTTGAGGGGATACTTTTATCATATATTCCTGACAAATGTGTTTTCTTTATTTATCAGGAAACTGACAACCCAAGATCAGCCAGTTGAGGACACCTGGGCCCCCCTTTGTACTGTGACTGTCTTGTACCACAATGCTTGGCCTTCAGGGAAGTACCTCATCCCCTAAAATGTATCGCTGTGTGGCTTGTTCAGCCACCTTTACTGGATTGGCATCCTTGTTGGTGCACCAAGCTTCTCATGCAGTTCAATATGACAAGCAACCACCACAATCTGAGAAGCAGCCTATCTGCACTCACTGTGGTGAAGTGTTTTCAAACAAGGAGCTCCAAGACCAGCACTGCTGCAAAGCAGTACCTGAGACCCCAGCTCTCTCTCTTTTTATCTGTGATTGTGGGGATGAGTTTCAGAACTTTAATGAAATGCTGGAGCATAAAAGATCTCATGTCTCAACCCCCCAGCAGCAGACCCAGACGACTGATGCCAAATATTCGAGCCAAGAAGAATGCAGTCTGGTTGAACCTGCCCAACCAGTCTCCCCTCAGCCAACCCTTAGCCAAACCATTTTGGGCCTCAGTCCCCCCTCTCATCTCTCACCCCTATCTCCTGTCATTCCTAGTTCAATTCTCCCACAGCTTAATAGCACATCCACCGTTCCTGAAGTCTATACAAATAAGGGGTTTATTGCCCTAACCAGACCTCAAGAGCTGAACAACCTCCCTCCAGGCGCAAGTGAGCAGGAATTACAGCCTGATGGGCTTGACCAACCTGAGAACATCTCTACTGCACAGGAACCCTCGCCACAATCCGTCCAGGATGAGACTCCTGAGGATGCAGACTGTCCCGTTACAAGTGGCGCATCTTCTGAAGATGGTGGCCCAGCTAAGAATGAGACAATAATGAGAATGATAGCAAATGCCTACATGAAACGTTATCAACCTGCTCAACACTACCCATTAAGACACAAGAGACTTGTGGTCCCCAAAAGAGAGCTTATACCAGTGGAGGTGATGTTACAAACCAACCAAACAGCAGCATCCACACCAGGGCCCTCTATTGGCCAGTTAAGACACCTGCTTACAAAGTCTGGTGCAAAGACAATAGCCCGTCCATCTGGCATCATATCTTTGACTCAGACCTTCTGCCCTGTAGTAGTTCTTGAGACCCGCCAAAAGCTTATTGATTCTAGAAATAGGGCCACACAGGGGAGATATCAATGTGGCCGCTGCCGAAGTGTTTTTCAGGACTTGGACAGCTTGACAGTGCATCATGCCTTACACAGGAAGGAGATAGTGAAGTGTTGTCGTCACTGTAAACAACTGATGATTGGAAAACCACCCCTTCCAGACAACCACATCTGTCCCCTGGCTCCCCACCAGCTTACCTCAGTGGGGAGTAAATGCCACTCTATCAAAAAGACTGCATCATTCCAGAAGCAAAAGAAGCAACAACCACAAAGAATCTTCCAAAATGTTAAAGCTAGGACGCCTTACTTTTGTCAAGTGTGCAAGCACAGCTATGCCCGTAGGTATAATCTCAATGTGCACAAGTGTCAGGGGCCACCCCGTCCTCCTCAGCATGCCTCCAATTCTGCCCTGTACAAAAATACTGCATTTTGGGAAAACATTAAAGCAAGGGAGCCTGTCACAGGCGTCCACCAGAGGCCTCTAATCTCCAAAACCATTGATGTGGGCACTGACAGCACTCGTCAGATAAAGGAGGAGGTGATTTCTGCAGAATCAAGGCCACATCCACAGTTTCCTGATTTGCTCTGGTCTGGTTCACCTAAAAGCTTCTCATCCTTCTATCCCAAAGTTTCCAAGCATGTAACACCAGAAGAAATTGATTCAGGATCTGCAACACTACAGCAAGGAGATGGTGAAGGGGACAACGCAGCAAGTAGTTTTAAACAAGAAGGGAGAGATGGAGAATGGACAATGCCTTTAGATGATTCTGAGATTGACGTACTGATTGAGGCAGTAGATGCAGAAGACGACGATGATTTAATGCTACAAGAACCTATTTCTCAGGGTCATGTCAAGTCCACAAAGGATGGCGTGCCTTATTTCATAAAAGATGGTGCTAGACGTTTTCCCTGCTATAGATGTCAGAAAACGTACAGTCGAGGGTGCACATTAAAAAAGCATCAAAGACTGTGTGGAAATAGGTCATTTTTGCCACAATCTACCTTCCGGGCAGTAGCGCAGAAAGTCAACAAGGGTCAATTCCAATTCGATTGCTATGTCTGCGGGAGGAGCTTTAACCGCAAAGATAACATGCTGATTCATAGGAAGAAGTGCCAGTTAAGTAGAACCGTGGCCAAGAATGATAATGGACTTTTACAACAGGGCTTATCAGCAGCCCAGGCACCACAAAGTAGTAAAACTCTGGAGGATAATGGGGAAAATTGGGGTATTATGTCATTGCCCAATGTTCTCCCCAGGAGAGTGACGTGTGAGTGTGGTGCAGGCTTCACATCCCCACGACTCCTCCTAGAGCATTTGCAAAAGCATGCACAGGAGTCCTATACCTGCCCCACATGCGGTGAGACACTGAGTTCCTGGGCAGACTATGAAGTCCACCTACAAGTGCACATGCAGCCTCAGCACCAGATGTATGGGGGAATGCAACAACAGCGCTCTCCACCTCTACTGCTGAGGTTTCCACAGCAGCCACGTCAACGTCGGCAGCCCCTGCCAAAGCAGCGACATACGCCTCCGCAACACACTCTGCCAGCACAGCGCCCTCAGCCAAATCAACAACCTCTGCGGAAGCCTAGGAAGCCACAGCCACGCTGCGTGTGCATACGATGCAGCAACACCTTTTGCAGTCGTGGTGCGCTGCTAAAGCACCTCTCCTGGAATCGGTGTAAAGGTGACAGAGGAGCTATTTCAGCGAAGGCAAACCACTGTTCCCGCTGCAGCATGGACTTCCCCAATGGCCTCAGCCTCAAGTTTCACCAGCTAAATGGGATGTGCAAGCCTGCCTTCAAGCCCATGCGTTGCCCTGTGTGCGTGCGCTGGTTTGGCACTGTGGAGGGACTCCAGAAACACCTGCAAACACATGACCAGACCAACTCGTTTCGCTGCCTCATCTGCCAGCGCCTCTATCCCAGCCTACGGTCACTGAAAGACCACCGCAGAAAGGTCCATTGCATTTTGTCTGGAGACACAGCGCAGGTTACACAATGAGAATGAATACTCTGAAAATCATAATCCAACAGAACATATGAACAATGATTTTAGCTAAATGTTTTTGCAAGATCGGTTATTGATTTGAGGGATTAATTTTGTCTTGTGTAACCATATATAATCATTATTGTACTATACTACTTTGATTCTATTTTCACTGTCCATCAATAGACTTTTCTTGCTCACTTGAACCTATTTTCATGGTCATAGTTGTAAACTGTTGTATTGTGCTGTAAAATGCAATGATGTTCTTAGCTTGTTCTTAAAGGGATACTTTGGGATTTTGGCAATGAAGTCCTTTATCTACTTTCCCACTATGAAGGAAGTTCGAGGTAGTTACCGTAGACTTCGTCATTGTGCTAATGCTAGTTAGCAACTTCCTTCAAACTGCACGCAGAGACATAAAAATGGTATCGACAAGTTCATCTGACTCTGGGAAGTAAATTTTAAGGGCTTTATTGCCAAAATCCTGAAGTATCCCTAACTCTTCAGCCATTATTAAAATGTACCACTTATTGTTCAACTGCTATTTTAGGTTGTGCAAAAACGTTGATGGTTATATCTTAGTGTGGTAGGTATCAGTGCATTGTGGAGAAAACAATTAAGTGAATATACACTACAAAGTATGTGCACACCTGCTCGTCGAACTCCTCATTCCCAAATCATGGGCATTAATATGGAGTTGGTCCCCCCCTTTGCTGCTGTAACAGAATCCACCCTTCTGGGAAGGCTTTCGTGTAGATGTTATAACATTGCTGAGGGAACTTGCTTCCATTCAGCCACAAGAGCATTAGTGAGGTCGGGCACTGATGTTGGGCGATTAGGCCTGGCTCGCAGTCGGCGTTCCCATTTATCCCAAAGGTGTTCGATGGGGTTGAGGTCAGGGCTCTGTGCAGTCCAGTTAAATTCTTCTACACCGATCTTGACAAACCATTTCTGTATGGACCTCGCTTTGTGCACGGGGGCATTGTCATACTGAAACAGGCAAGGGCCTTCCAAAACTGTTGCCACAAAGTTGGAAGCACAGAATCGTCTAGAATGTCATTGTGTGCTGTGGCGTTGATTTCCCTTCATTGGAACTAAGGAGCCTAGCCTGAACCATGAAAAACAGCCTCAGATATTATTCTTCCTCCACCAAACTTTACAGTTGGCACTATGCATTGGGGCAGGTAGTGCTCTCCTGGCATCCACCAAACCAAGATTTGTTTGTCGGACTGCTAGATGGTGAAGCGGGATTCATCACACCAGAGAATGTGTTTCCACTGCTCCAATGGCGGCGAGCTTTACACCACTCCAGCCGATGCTCGGCATTGCGCATGGTGATCTTAGGCTTGTGTCCGGCTGCTCGGCCATGGAAGCCCATTTCATGAAGCTCCCGACTAACAGTTATTGTGCTGATGTTCCAAACTGCCTCTGGAAGCTTGGTAGTGAGTGTTGCAACTGAGGACAGCCCCCCCCCCCCCCCCCCCGCGCTTCAGCACTCGAGTTCGTTCTGTGAGTTAGATGTTTCCACTTCACAATAAAAGCACTTCCAGTTGACCAGGGCAGCTCTAACGGCAGACATTTTACAAACTGATTTGTTGGAAATGTGGCATCTTATGATGGTGATACGTTGAAAGTCACTGAGCTCTTCTGTAAGGCCATTCTACTGCCAATGTTTGTCTACTCTATGGTGATTGCATGGCTGTATGCTCAATTGTATACACCTGTCAGCAACGGTGTGGCTGAAATAGCCGAATCCACTAATTTGAAGGGATGTCCACATACTTTTGTGTGCGTATGTGTATATATACTGCTCAAAAAAATAAAGGGAACACTTAAACAACACAATGTAACTCCAAGTCAATCACACTTCTGTGAAATTAAACTGTCCACTTAGGAAGCAACACTGACAATAAATTTCACATGCTGTTGTGCAAATGGAATAGACAACAGGTGGAAATTATAGGCAATAAGCAAGACATCCCCAATAAAGGAGTGGTTCTGCAGGTGGAGACCACAGACCACTTCTCAGTTCCTATTCTTCCTGGCTGATGTTTTGGTCACTTTTGAATGTTGGCGGTGCTTTCACTCTAGTGGTAGCATGAGACAGAGTCTACAACCCACACAAGTGGCTCAGGTAGTGCAGCTCATCCAGGATGGCACATCAATGCGAGCTGTGGCAAGAAGGTTTGCTGTGTCTGTCAGCGTAGTGTCCAGAGCATGGAGGCGCTACCAGGAGACAGGCCAGTACATCAGGAGACGTGGAGGAGGCCGTAGGAGGGCAACAACCCAGCAGCAGGACCGCTACCTCCGCCTTTGTGCAAGGAGGAGCAGGAGGAGCACTGCCAGAGCACTGCAAAATGACCTCCAGCAGGCCACAAAAGTGCATGTGTCTGCTCAAACGGTCAGAAACAGACTCCATGAGGGTGGTATGAGGGCCCGACGTCCACAGGTAGGGGTTGTGCTTACAGCCCAACACCGTGCAGGACATTTTGCATTTGCCAGAGAACACCAAGATTGGCAAATTTGCCACTGTCGCCCTGTGCTCTTCACAGATGAAAGCAGGTTCACACTGAGCACGTGACAGTCTGGAGACGCCGTGGAGAACGTTCTGCTGCCTGCAACATCCTCCAGCATGACCGGTTTGGCGGTGGGTCAGTCATGGTGTGGGGTGGCATTTCTTTGGGGGGCCGCACAGCCCTCCATGTGCTCGCCAGAGGTAGCCTGACTGCCATTAGGTACCGAGATGAGATCCTCAGACCCCTTGTGAGACCATATACTGGTGCGGTTGGTCCTGGGTTCCTCCTAATGCAAGACAATGCTAGACCTCGTGGCTGGAGTGTCAGCAGTTCCTGCAAGAGGAAGGCATTGATGCTATGGACTGGCCCGCCCTTTCCCCAGACCTGAATCCAATTGAGCACATCTGGGACATCATGTCTCGCTCCATCCACCAACAGTTGCACCACAGACTGTCCAGGAGTTGGCGGATGCTTTAGTCCAGGTCTGGGAGGAGATCCCTCAGGAGACCATCCGCCACCTCATCAGGAGCATTCCCAGGCGTTGTAGGGAGGTCATACGGGCACGTGGAGGCCACACACACTACTGAGCCTCATTTTGACTTGTTTTAAGGACATTACATCAAAGTTGGATCAGCCTGTAGTGTGATTTTCCACTTTAATTTTGAGTGTGACTCCAAATCCAGACCTCCATGGGTTGATAAATTGGATTTCCATTGATTATTTGTGTGATTTTGTTGTCGGCACATTCAACTATGTAAAGAAACAAGTATTTAATAAGATTATTTCTTTCATTCAGATCTAGGATGTGTTATTTTAGTGTTCCCTTTATTTTTTTGAGCAGTGTATATTTGAGCACTTCCATCAAATCAGAAATGTATAGGAAATAGCATGTAGTGTGTGTTGCTCCTTGTTTTAATAAAGCCCCATTCATAGATGAAATATTTGAGTTGATTGTTATTACTACTAACCAGGTTTCCAACCATTTTATGTGTACCTGACGCAGTAATTTACTCACGACAGGCCTGATGGAAACAGCTAATGTCGACAAAAGAAAATATGCCACACAAGTTAAGAATGCAATGGAAACCTATTGAATGTTAAATGTATTTAGTACATGGAAACTTAAGCAAAAAATGCTTTTCATGTGGGGTCCTATTAGTTTGTCGCCCAAACGGTTAGAACGCTACCAAACAAACTGTGCACGTCGACCTTACCAACTTCAGACAAGTCTCGACACTTGTAGTGTTTGTGAGAGTATCCTCTTTCCAAAGAGTGGTCATAATAGTTTTTTAGGTCAAACCGTTCAGGCTAGAGGTCGACCGATAAATCGGAATGGCCGATTTAATTAGGGCCGATTTGAAGTTTTCAAAACAATCGATATTTTTGGCCACCGATTTGCCGAAAATGTTATTTTTTTATTTTTATTTTTTCATTTATTTTTGATTCAAAAAAAATATATTTATTATTATTATTTTTTTTATTTATTATTGTTTATTTGTTGAAAAAAAACAATAAAAAAAATAATAATAATAAATATATATTTTTTAGACCTTTATTTAACTAGGCAAGTCAGTTAAGAACACGTTCTTATTTTCAATGACGGCCTAGGAACGGTGGGTTAACTGCCTTGTTCAGGGGCAGAACGACAGATTTTTACCTTGTCTGCTTGGGGATGCAACCTTATGGTTAACTAGTCCAACGCTCTAACCACCTGCTTTACGTTGCACTCCACGAGGAGCCTGCCTGTTACGCGAATGCAGTAAGAAGCCAAGGTAAGTTGCTAGCTAGCATTAAACTTATCTTATAAAAATCAATCATAATCATTAGTTAACTACACATGGTTGATGATATTACTAGTTTATCTAGCCTGTCCTGCGTTGCATATAATCGATGTGGTGCGCATTCGCGAAAAAGGACTGTCTTTGCTCCGACGTGTACCTAACCATAAACAGCAATGCCTTTCTTAAAATCAATACACAAGTATATATTTTTAAACCTGCATATTTAGTTAATATTGCCTGCTAACATTAATTTATTTTAACTAGGGAAAATGTGTCACTTCTCTTGCAAACAGAGTCAGGGTATATGCAGCAGTTTGGGCCGCCTGGCTCGTTGCGAACTGTGAAGACTATTTCTTCCTAACAAAGACAGCCGACTTCGCCAAACGGGGGATGATTTAACAAAAGCACATTTGCGAAAAAAGCTAAATCGTTGCACGACTGTACCTAACCATAAACATCGATGCCTTTCTTAAAATCAATACACCGAAGTATATATTTTTAAACCTGCAAATTTAGCTAAAAGAAATTCAGGTTAGCAGGCAATATTAACCAGGTGAAATTGTCAGTTCTCTTGCGTTCCTTGCACGCAGAGTCAGGGTATATGCAACAGTTTGGGCCGCCTGGCTCGTTGCAAACTAATTTGCCAGAATTTTACATAATTATGACATAACATTGGAGGTTGTGCAATGTAACAGGAACATTTAGACTTATGGATGCCACCCGTTAGGTAAAATACGGAACGGTTCCGTATTTCACTGAAAGAATAAACGTGATAGTTTCCTCATTCGACCATATCAATGACCTAAGGCTCGTGTTTCTGTGTGTTTATTATATTATAATTAAGTCTGATTCGATAGAGCAGTCTGACTGAGTGGTGGTAGGCACCAGGAGGCTCGTAAGCGTTCATTCAAAATAGCACTTTCGTGCGTTTTGCCAGCAGCCCTTCGCAATGCATTGCGCTGTTTATGACTTCAAGCCTATCAACTCCCAAGATTAGGCTGGTGTAACCGACGTGAAATGGCTAGCTAGTTAGCCGGGTGCGCGCTAATAGCGTTTCAAATGTCACTCGCTCTGAGACTTGGAGTAGTTGTTCCCCTTCCTCAACATGGGTAACGCTGCTTCGAGGGTGGCTGTTGTCGATGTGTTCCTGGTTTGAGCCCAGGTAGGAGCGAGGAGAGGGACGGAAGCTATACTGTTACACTGGCAATACTAAAATGCCTATAAGAACATCCAATAGTGAAAGGTATATGAAATACAAATCGTATAGAGAGAAATAGTCCTATAATTCCTTTAATAGCTACAACCTAAAACTTCTTACCTGGGAATATTGAAGACTCATGTTAAAAGGAACCACCAGCTTTCATATGTTCTCATGTTCTGAGCAAGGAACTTAAACGTTAGCTTTCTTACATGGCACATGCGAATTTACACACTTTTACTTTCTTCTCCAACACTTTGTTTTTGCATTATTTAAACCAAATTGAACATGTTTCATTATTTATTGGAGGCTACATTTTATTGATGTATTATATTAAGTTAAAATAAGTGTTCATTCAGTATTGTTGTAATTGTCATTATTATAAATAAATAAATCGGCCGATTAATCGACATCGGCTGTTTTTGGTCCTCCAATAATCGGTATCGGTGTTGAAAAATCATAATCGGCCGACCTCTAGTCAAAGTTTTTGTGAGAAGACCGGTTTATGGGTTGTCTCAGATGTGGAAGTATGACACTGGATGCGGTGGATTGAGATGCATCCAATGCAAAAAAAAAAAAAAAAAAAAGTTTGAAAGTACTTTTGAAGGGGATTTTTTAAATGTAATTTAGATTGAAGCAACGGTGCTTCAATCGACGCTAGGGGGCTAATGCCCGTTTTTTGTGTGTGTGTGTGTGCCACCAATTAAGTAGGAGGTAAAGGCTTTACTATTTACCGAATCTTATTTAAAAGGCTTGTACTGTTGGTGAAATGTAAATGGTTCACAGGGAGGACTGACTGGTTAGCCATTAAGGCATAAAAAGTAGTTTTTAGGAATGCATGTGTGATGATAAATATGTTGATGATTGAGAATTTTTCCCATATTTGCCTTTTTAGCGTCATACAAACCGTCCTGATCTCGCGAATTTACATTCTTTGTTGCGAAACGGAATGTAAACTAGGTTTGTATTAGGCTAGCTTCATTCACTCATTACCAGACTCAACCGGAGATACTGGAGATAATGACACGATGCTTGTCTCCGCCCTGACAATGAGATTCTTTGTCCACAGAGTGGAACAGCGGCCTGTCAAGCTCACGCCTATTCTCTTTAGATTGGTGGATACAACGTCATTTTAATATAATTTTGAATATTCAATTAGGGGTGTTGCTGTCAACCGCCTGTATTCAATGGAGATGCTACGCCAGCTTCAGAAATATACCTTGACAGTCTCAAATTACACTAGGGATAACTCCATAGTTGCCCGGTTATCCCGTGGGTCACGCTTATATCAGGACGCTTTTTACAACCTAAGCATTACGAAACTTCTATTAGATCAAATAAACCTCACGTATCAAAACAGCTATTCATTTTTATCTTGACTAAATTCGACACTCATTGACCCCATGCAAAAACTCCTCTCTTGCTTTAATAATGAATGTTCTGTGGAAAGATTTTGGGCGGAGTAAACCCTCTCGCTTCGCCTCTTTGTCTTTGACTCAACTAATCAACTTGCATACTCCAACCCGACGGGCGGCAGTGTTACAGTGCATTTGGAAGTTTACCCGCCAACGAAACGAAGTAAGTTGTATTTTCCACCTCGCTCCCGCGGATGCGTTCCAAAATTCAGCCTGTAAGGTTATGAAATATGAATAAAGCTACGTAGCAGTATTGTAGCTAAGTTACAAATGTCCGAATTGTAGATGATCGATGGCAGTAATATGAACGTGGACAGCTGTGACTCGCCGGTGTAAGGTAATGCTGCTAACGTTAGCTAGGCTAGCTATGTTTTGGGGATGGATAGCTAACGTTAGCAAGCTAGCTATACTAACAAACATTTCCTAGGCTGACTAGCTAGCTATCAATATAGTTAGGTATATATGTCAAATATAATTACTTGTGTCGATGTACTATTAAGCTTTAGTTTGTATATTGGGTTTAAGCTTTTGAACACCCCGTTGGTCCAAGAAACAAAGACCCCCAAATTTGGGCCAGCGCCGGGCTTGGGGTGACGACGTTAAATAGTGATTTACGACCAAGGTGTTAGCTAGCTACATAGTGAAATTATCGATATCACACAACTACTTAACAAGTTAGCTATTTAAGTCTAAAGGCTAGCACGCCCTACAGATACCTAATGTTGTGTTGCTGAATTATATGCCCTGCTTTTTATGCAATACTTCCCTGTGGATATATAATTTCTAATCAGTACAGTTGAACAGGCTTTCTAAAATAATATTTTTTTCTGTTACCTCAGACACTCCAGAGAGACCCTGTTCTACATGAATCATCACATCAAGGACAGGCCAAGATGCAAAAGCGGAACTATATGAAAGGGGAAAGGGAGCTTGGTGATGGTGGACCCCCTTTTTGCTTTAGTTGTGAAAGGATCTTTCCAGACCAAATGTCATTTCATGACCACTTTTGTCCTGCGGCTGGTTTCATCTGCTCCTGTGGAACAGAGTTCTCCATGTATGTTGATATGATGGACCACAGTGGGTTACATGAACCAGGCCACACTGTAATTAATTATAGCACCATAAAGAAGGAACAATATCAGAGGGAGAGAGAGTACAAGGAGCAGCTTTCGAGGCTGGTATTGACGGCGGGGCAGGGAAGCTGGGCTGTGCCTGGACCGACTCCGATGCTATCGGCCCCTATTCCACGAGCCACAAAGCCTCCACCTGGTCCACGTGCCCCAACAACGGACCTCTGGCACCAATTCCAGCCAGTGGTGTTGGTGGAGACCCTGCGCAAGTTTGGAAGGACAAAGCCCTACAGGTGTGCCTACTGTGAACTGGGCTTTGCAACAAAAGACTTACTCGTATGGCACCACAACACTCACGCCAGAAATAAAGTCCATGGCTGCCTGCGGTGCGGGGTTCTCCTGCTCAGTAACAACAAGTCACCACAGCCTGGCCACCACCAGTGTGGATCATATCGGGCAACTCCTGAAACCAGATTCACCACTGCCACAGTGCTGAGTAACAGGAAACAGCCCGCGGGGTATGCTAAGAAGGTTGTCCAGCGTCAGCACTGTCCTGACCCGTTCAATGGGGAGCTGCAGCTAGGGATGCATATGGTCTCACAGCAGCCCATTCCAGGGACTTCTGGAACAAAATACTTGAAGTGTAGAGTGTGTCAGGAGCCCTTCCAAACTGTCAAGCTGCTCGAGAGGCACCGTTGCACAATGGCGGCATCCTTTTTTGCACAGGAACTGGGTCTGACGTCTGGCAAACAGCTCAATGGTCACAGAAAAGGGAAGGAGGGAACCAGCCCATACTCCTTGCCTCGAAGCAATGGTGACAAGGAGCTGGCGTTCAACATTCAAACTTCAACGAATGTAACTGTATACGACCACAAGGCAGTAGGCCCGGATAGGGGCACCGGGTTGTCTGCTGTCTCTGTAAAAACTGAGGTTTCGGATGATGACTGTTTTGTGATTGAGGATGCGTTTTCGTGCTAGTCGGAACTAAGAAACTCTGAAATTTCCGACTTGCTAACTGGTTGAACGCGGCATGTGTATAAAAAAACAGTTAGTAAATCGGAAATTTCCGTGTTTCCTAGTTCCGACTAGCACGTGAATGTGGCAGAAAAGCTCCTTCACCAAACCAAGTCAGCTGTTATACCAACAATTAACCTCTTCCCTCCCAGTACCACAGAGATGAACAGTGCAAAAAGCATTCCCAATGTGAACCTTCTGCATTTGCAACAGACTTAAACATCTATGGGTTATGGGTATGGTCCCTTTTTGTGGGTATGGTCCCTTTTTGTAAGGTACCGGCTTAATTCTTATCTGACTACTCAATTTACAACTAATCTGTCAGTAGCCTAGATTTTATTTTTTACCTTGATATTTTTTTTTCTTTCATTTGTGTGTTTGTCAAATGACATTGAAAATGTTACATATGCACTATCAAATCAGTCTGTATGGTTCAGATAACCACAAACATTGTATGATAGTTTGTCTTTTGAAAATGCGTTTTTTTTTTTACAGTAGCTTTACTGAAAAGGTGGTATAAGCAGCATTGGCCATATCACAAGAACATGTTGGTTCTTTCTAGCCATTTCTGTGGTCTTGGAATAAAATATTGTTTTGTTTCCGCTCTCTCCCTTTCTTTTGTAGCAACTAAGGTGTAATAATCTGTGTTTTTTCCGTATTTTAGGGACCAAAGCAATAGCAGCAGCCATAAGTGATTGCATGAAAAGGCTATATAGACACTCCTGACCTGTGTAACAGTGTAGGTTCCGTCCCTCTCTTCGCCCCAACCCGGGCTCGAACCAGGGACCCTTGCACATATCAACAACTGACACCCCACGAAGCATCGTTACCCATCACGCCACAAAAGCTGCGGCCCTTGCGACGCAAGGGGAAACCCTACTTCAAGTCTCAGAGCGAGTGATGTCACCGATTGAAATGCTACTAGCGTGCACCACCGCTAACTAACTAGCCATTTCACATCGGTTACACTCACCCCCCCTTTGACCTCCTCCTTTTCCGCAGCAACCAATGATCCGGGTCAACAGCATCAATGTAACAGTGTAGGTTCCGTCCCTCTCTTCGCCCCAACCCGGGCTCGAACCAGGGACCCTTGCACACATCAACAACTGACACCCACCGAAGCATCGTTACCCATCGCGCCACAAGAGCCACGGCCCTTGCGACGCAAGGGGAAACCCTACTTCAAGTCTCAGAGCGAGTGACGTCACCGATTGAAATGCTACTAGCGTGCACCACCGCTAACTAACTAGCCATTTCACATCGGTTACACCTGCAAAACATTTATTTTTCTCCAGAATTACTTAAATTAGGTTACAGTTAGAGGTAGGTTTAAGGTAAGAGACCGTTTTAGATTTTGGTTAGTTTTGCAAGTCAGGGTCTGTTATAGCCTCTGCCAAGAGAGCATGATGAATATGCAGATAATGTATTCACTGATTGCTTGGGATAGCTCTCTGACATAGTTTGTCACTTGTGAATGCACATAGCAAAATATTCTAAGACGACTATCTCATGAGAATTGTATTATCACTGCACAAAGTTTTTGGGTAAACTTTATTTTTTGACCGGTTGTCCATCTTTGATGAGGTAGGCAGGCATCGCGACACCATTTCCGGCCTACCGGATGTTGAGTGAGGAGAAAAAAAAACAATTGAATCACGAATACAATAAGCTAACGTTTAAAATTATGGCACACCATTGTATCTGAACGTTGGCGAAAACAAACATGTTATGTGCAATGCATTATTTATAAATATTGATATTCGTCGGATTTGGACAACAAAACGGTATGTTGACATTAGCTAGCTAGCTTTCATCATGTCGACAGCTTTCTAACTGGTGGTTCGAGGACAAGTTTGCACTAACACATTTTTGGGTGAGTAACTGCGAGTCTTACATGAAACAGATCTAGTTATGGCGTGCATGTTTCTTTAGCTAACTAACTGGATTTAGAGCATGTTTTCCAACATGTCGGCCTACCTGCAGAATTTCGCTATAGCTAACGTTAGTTGACACAGCTACATACAGTGCCTTCAGAAAGTATTCACACCCCTGACTTTTTCCACATTTTGTTGTGTTATAGCCTACATTTAAAATGTATTAAATTGAGATTTTGTCACAGACCTACACAATACCTCATAATGTCAAAATGGAATTATGTTCTTAGAAATTTTTACAAATGAATTAAAAATGAAAACTTTAAATGTCTTGAGTCAAGTAATCAACCCCGTTATGGAAAGCCTAAATAAGTTTAAGAGTTCAAATGTGCTTAAGTCACGTAAGTTGCATGGACTCACTCAGTAAAATAATGTTTAACATCTTTTTTGAATGATTACCTCATCTATTGGTAGATGGGTCAAAATTGTGAAGTTATTAGTTACATTGGATGGTGTATCAATACACCCAGTCACTACAAAGAGACAGGAGTCCTTCATAACTCAGTTGCCGGAGAGGAAGGAAACTGCTCAGAGATTTCAACATGAGGCCAATGGTGACATTAAAACAGTTAGAGTCTAATGGCTGTGATTGGAGAACACTGAGGATGGATCAACATTGTGAGTTACTCCACAATACTAACATAAATTTACATTTACATTTTAGTCATTTAGCAGACGCTCTTATCCAGAGCGACTTACAGTAGATGACAGTGAACAGAAGGAAGCTTGTACAGAATATATTCCAAACATGCATCCTGTTTGCAATAAGGCACTAATGTAAAACTGCAAAAAATGTGTCAAAGAAATGTACTTTATGTCCCGAATTCAAAGTGTAATGTTTGGGGCAAATCCAATACATCACTGAGTACCACTCATCATATTTTCAAACATGGCGGTAGCTCCATCATGTTATGTGTATGCTTGTCACCGGCAAGGACTTTAGTTTTTTTGGTTTGTTAATAAAAAAAATAAACGGAATAGAGTTATGCACAGGCAAAATCCTAGAGGAAATCCTGGTTCAGCCTGCTTTCCAACAGACACTGGGAGACATTAATCTTTCAGAAGGACAATAACCTAAAACACAAGGCCAAATATACACAGGAGTTGCTTATCAAGATGACATTGAATGTTCCTGAGTGGCCTAGTTACAGTTCTGACTTAAATCGGCTTCAAAATCTATGGCAAGACTTTAAATTGACTGTCTAACAATGATCAACAATCATCTTGTCAGATGTCAGAGCTTGAATAATTTTTTTAAGAACATGTAAATATTGTACAATCCAGCTGTGCAAAGTTCTTTGAGCAGGTGAGTCAAACTCATTCACATGGAGGTCCTAGTGCCTGCTGGTTTTTGTTTTTTTACTTTCAATTAAGACCTAGACAACCAGGTGAGGGGAGCTCCTTATTAATCTGTGACCTTAATTCATCAATCAAGGAAGAGTGAAAACCTGCAGACTCTTGGCCCTCCATGGAATGAGTTTATCACATGACTCAGAGACTTACCCAGAAAGACTCACAGTTGTAATCGCTTCCAAAGGTGATTCTAATATGTATTGGCTGAGGCGTGTGAATAATTATGTACATTTGATATTTCAGTATTTAATTTCAATAAATGTGAAAACATTTTCAATAAACATGTTTTCGCTTTGTCATTATGGGGTATTGTGTGTAGGAGGGTGAGAATTGTTATTATTTTGAATTCCGGCTGGAATAGAACAAAATGTGAAAGTCAAGGGGTATAAATACTTTCTGAAGGCACTGTAGCTAGCTGCCTACAGTGACAAGAGGAATAGATTTGATTTGGGAATTCCCGTAGCTAGTTCTTTTCACTTCAATTGGATCATCTGGATGTCAGCCAGTCTATGGGTTGTGGTGCCTACAACCTATCAATTTGATTCAAGACATGGAAGACACAAGTTGGAACATTCAAACCCAACAGAACAACACTACATCAGTGTGTGAGTATGTGAGATGCATGTAGGCTGTTGTTTGGTGAGACAATTTGAATGACAGCATGGGGATAAAATGTTGCACATGCTGCTAAATCTTGTGCGAAAATACAGATGCAAAATGTAGTGGTACCAGTGGTATGGTTGTTAAATTATTATTAAAAATGATTTAAAGTCAGTGGCACAGCCCCATCCCTGTCTTGTCCCAATCTATAGAAGGGGTGTTCTTGGCCATTCTTGCCAGAGGTCCCACGGGGTGGGGGGGGATTGTGTTGTTAGGGGCCCTAGAGAGACTACCGTTTCTGCGTGCAAAGGGGAAGTAAACTCCAAATACAACATAACATGACCGTTAGTTCATTAAACCAAGACCGTTTTCAATGTTATGATATAGAATCACGTGGCTCAAACCTCTGTTTCTTCTGTTTAGGTACCTGGGAACAGTAGTGGGGGTTACCTGGCTAGTTTGTGGTGGAAGAGGTTTGAACAAAAGCTGGATGATCGTTCTTGCCTGGGCTGTTATTGGAGGATCTACGTTGAACATTTATATTTTCCTCATCAGTCCTGCCAGAGAGCCTGCCTAAAAATAAAGACAGTAAGTATTAAAATAGCATAAGAAAGTCACTCATGTATGTTGGAAGTAGTAGCATACCCTTATATTTGTGCGATATGTGCTGCGTTTGGCTGTTTCTATATTTGATTATGAAAACTAAGCCCGGCCGGCGCAAAATAAAATTATTAACGCGTTATACCCTTTTTTTAAATATATATTTTTTACAGCCATCTGAAGAGAAGATCAGCAAGGAGGTAGACAACTGCCATAACATGCCCCCAATGAAGGTTCCCTTACAAAGACCCCAACTACAGAGAGAAAGTAAAAGCCAACAGAACAAAGTGGTAGCTGAACCCACTGACACACGGTCACTACCAGATACCCCTGTTTCGGTTGTCCATCCTAATTCTGGAAAGGTAAACTCTGGTGACATTAATCACAGAAGAAAGCTCACAAAGACCCAGGCAAACATGGAGAAAATGCATGTTTATTCACCTGCTGCTGGTCATGCTAGAACTCAATGTGAAAGTGCCAATCCTGAAGTGCATTTATCACTTACTGGGAGTGAGCAAACATTGAACTGTATCACAAAAGAGCTGGTGGGTGTAACAAGGCCAGCAGCGGTAGACGTTGTTAGGAAACGTGGTCGCCCTCACAAGAAGGCAAAGATGCTGCATACTGTGCTACAAACAGAGGAGAGTTCTTCTCATCTGAGCACTGCAGAATCAAAGGATTGGAGTGAAACAAAGTCTGACAGAGCGAATGCTATTTCTTTTACTACAAACTGTGTAGAAAACAGGGATGACACGTCTCTCAGAGCTATTGAAACAAAAGCAATACCTCTAAACTGTGAACCAAGCAATACAGCGGTGTCTGTTCTTGACTCGTCCCCCCAAGACCTTCAACCAGCTGAATCCAGCCCTGTGGCTATCTCACCCTTGGAACCAAAAAGGAAAAGGGGACGACCAAAGGGGTCGACCAAGAAACGACCAGGAAGAACCATGAACACTATTTCAGTGCAACAATCCCATGTAACAGAAGAAAAAATTGTAATTAAAAAGGAACCTGATGAGATGCTATCTGAAAAGGAAAAGAGAGGAAACATTGGTCCTCAGCCTGAGGAAGCTCCTGTTAAGCCTAAACAAAGAGTAGGACGACCATCAAAGAAAACAACGCTTGTGAGGCAGTTTGCTTTAGCACAGAGAAAATCACAGAGAAAATCATGTTCTATTACAGCATCTGTGAATTCTCAGGATATTCCACCACAACATCAGAAGATTGAGACTGAGCATTCACTAGATTATATAGCAAGGCATGTGTCTGTGTCACTTAGTCGCGTTGATTCTCAGAGAGGTGGGAGGTCAAGTGGGACTGCTGAGATGATGTCTAATGTGAAGTGTGAGGATATTGAAATAGAGCTGGGTGATTTTAATTCCCTGGCACAGTCAAATTGTCTCATGTCTTTTCAAGGCCACACTGACACCAGTGTGAAGGTTGAGCCCTGTAATACTAGTTGTGATGGCACTGAATTCAAAAAGCCATTCAAAGTTGACAAACGCAGAGAAACTGCTGGCACTGCTCCCAGAAAGCGGTCCCGGTTCGTTTTTGGAAAAACTAAATACAAAAAAGGAAAGAGGAAAAGGTGCATTGATGCTAGAGGTAGACTCCAAAGTGTGACCACACAGGCAGATCCAGACACCATGTCAAAGCAAGCCGATGAAGGCAATGGTGATGTTGGAAAGGAGATGGACTGTGGCGAGTTAGCTTGGGAGTATGAGGGTAACACAAATGACAGCTTTTCAAATGGAAGTAAGTCAACAGATGAAGGATTTAAAGATTTGCCTGAGAGTCATCAAAATCCAATCATCACTGATGTAAACATATTAGAAACTATGTCGCATGAGTCCTTTTCGAAATCAGATGTCGTACAAGGTGAAGAATTCACAAGTAAGAAAATCAAGAAAGAGAGAGATGGTGTAGGCGATGAAACTGAATATAACCCAACAAGCAGTTGTCCGAAGGCTAGGGGTCGACCAAAAGGGAGACCAAAAGGCACAGGGAAAACGTGTGAATACTGCGGACGCCATTTTGATTTTGTGTCTGTATATACCGTCCATCTACGCACTCATACAGGCGAAAGGCCCTATAAGTGCATTGATTGTGACCAAGACTTTGCCCAGCTATCCAACTTAAAAAGTCATATCAAGAAACATAACAGGCGCTGTCAGCCTCTGAAGTGTCCTTATTGCAAAATGAAGTTCAGTAATTCAAACGAATTGCTTGCTCATTGCAAGTGGCACTCGCAGAACCCGAACCAGGACTCTGAGTCTGAGAGTAAAACAAAGGATAACAGAAATGAGGCCACTCATACACCCCTTGTTTCTCTGAAAGAAAGGAGAAAAAGGGGAAAGGGGGGGATACTCAAATGCCACATTTGTGGGAAAGTATTTCCCTTTTGGTCTGGTCTGCAGGTTCATATACGTATGCACACTGGGGAAAAACCATATATCTGTAAAGTATGTGGGAAAGCCTTTAGTAATCGCTCATCAATTCGTATTCATGAGGTGACACACTGGTCCATTAAGCCTTACAACTGCACATGGTGTGGAAAGAGTTTCACTCAGTTGTCGTCTGCAAAAAAACATCCCTGCAAGGGTCTGAGGGAGAGTAATGACAGAGAGAGCCGGAAGAAGCCTTTCATATCTTTTACATGCCACATCTGCGAAGAGAGATTTGTTCAGAGGCGTCAGTACAAAACCCACCTGAAAACCCATGCTGGTGTGAAGCTCTTTCGCTGTTTATTCTGTGACCAGCTGTTTAGTGTGATGTCAGAATTTGAAGAGCACCACCAATATTGCACCAAAGTTAGGGGGGAGAAGATGACATCCAAATCTGAATTTAGGATTTGGAAACCTAGAGCCCTTAATCAGCGAAGATCGCAGCAACCAAGTGTCAAGAGTCATTCACCAGTCAAGAGTCATTCACCAGTCACCCAATTAGTATTTCCTGCAGCTGCTGATAGTCAACCATTTCAGAACCTTGGACAGAGTTCAGCTTCCTCTGCCTCATTGCTGAACTGTGAACCTACCTCACAGCAAAAACAAAGTGGTCATCTGTCTTCACAAACACATGCCAATAAAGCCATTGCTACAACTCTGCGCCCCTTCCAAACATGCATTATACCCACAAATAATCTCACCCCCCTTGTATCAAAGTTGAACAGTCTAGATCGTAAATCTGACCCGAGGAAGTACTTATGCCCACGTTGTGGAAGACTTTTCAGACACACAGGGAGACTCCGAGCCCACATGCTAACTCATGCCCACAGTCAGAGCTACACCTGTGACTGCTGTGGAAAGACCCTGGAAAGCTGGAAAAAGCTTTGGCTTCACCAGCGAGTCCACAGACAGAAATTAGGACGATTCTCATGTCCAAAGTGTCGCCAAGGTTTCCGATTCGTTGGGCCCTACAAGCAGCACATGCTGCGAGAACACCCGGAGTACCAGTGGATCGATGAGAGACCAAACAAAACTCTCCAAGGACTTGACCAGCAGCAGTGCCTGCCTTATCAATGTGAGGAGTGCAACACCAGCTTCAGGACACTAGATTTGCTTTTCAATCATCAGCTTTGCCATTCCTCACCAGGTGACCACAGTATGTGGATCCAGGACGACTGCTATGATTATTCTCCCTCGACACATGAACATGATGTACCTTCCAACATGAATGGATTTGACCCTCACATGAACAGTGGCATAACACACTCCCATCAGGAACTCCACCATACCTACTACCCTTCTCCGGCTCTTCAAGCAAACCACCCACAAGGTTCACATCGCCTTCATTACTTTTCCAATCATTCAGACCTAATACATTCACTGTCACCCCTTATACCCGTGCCTCCCCCAATGCAACACCCAGGTTTCCAACCAGGCCTCCAGTCATATGCCTCCACCCAGCCGCTCACAAGCCCTCTATCACCACTGTACTCACAGGTAGAGACCATTCCATACCCTGACAGAAAAGATGGGAATGTAAACAGGAAGCGGAGTAGAATTTATGGGAATGCGACTAAACGTGCTGCTAGATCAAAGGAGGACAAGGCGACGATGGGGGGTTTGGATTGTGCGGAGTGTGGTGTTAAGTTTCCTGCTGTCTCACAACTCTATGAGCATTATTTGCAGCATGCCAGGGGAGAGGTGTAAGAAGTGAAAATGAGGGACCTTTTTCTATCACAAAGGCACGTTATCCTCCCATCTCTTTCTCAGAGGTTTACCTCTATCAGTTTAGAAATGACTTATAGGTCAACCAACAAAAGCGGATTTTTTAACACACAAGGGGTTGTTGTATTGATGTGTTTGAGTGAATATTCTGTTGAGTGGAGATTGTTACTCTGGTTGCTTGTTGGTCATTAGGGAAGCTGATTACTTTTGGTTGTTATTTGAATTACTTACACTATGATCAATTTTAAGTTGACAGTATTTTATTTTTCTTTGGCAGGTGTCCCTTAATCTGAAAAGATGGTCAGTGCTTTTATACATTTGAGTAGTTGTAGCAGGTTTTGAGACGAGGACAGATCATGGCCTGCAATCTATTTTTCAATGGAAGTTTGAGTGTAAATTACAATGCTTGATCATAGAACATTGTCATACCTCTTAATGTCATTGTTAACCTCTTACTGTCAGACTGATTCTCAACTGATGAAAAATAATGTTGTAATTTAGCCTACCAATACAAGTGATTAACATACATCTTTATTCTGTCCATTTATTTAAAAGAAAATTAGAAACCTCATGTTTTGCAAGTTAGTCATTTATTCTATGGTTAAGTGTTGATTTGTAACTTATGCAAGAAAAATATTTTCACTGCCAATACTCTAGTCGTTTTACCTAATAGGCCTACATTCCCTCATGTTTACATGAACTGACAGCTGTTTACATACTGTATATTTTACTTTCTAGTTTCACTCAGTTATTGTGTCATATAAGAATAAAAGCCACCTTTCTAATGTTGTGCTTATTTAATTACAGACATATAGCCTAGCACAAGTACATATGTAGGCCAACAGGACACATGTCATGTGGGATTCACTTGCTGGTTCGAATTATTTTGTTGTAGAATGCCCTTTTGAAGGCAGTGCTCTCATGGAAGTATTGAATGGTAATGTCGTTTGCTCACTGTGGAGAACAAACTAACTTTCCCCAGATGATGGGGAGTCAACGTAAGATTCAACATTTTTCAAGACTTTTATAACTTTGAAATCAGATTGATGTGTTATGGACTACATTTTAATTTTAAGACATATGTGAGACTCATTTCAATTGTTATTAAATGTAATTACTATTCAGGGATTGTATTTTTTTGCTACCTTATGTATAGTGTCAAATTGTGATAAAGCTTTATTATAATGGCGAGGCGCCGCTAATAGTTTATTACGGTTACAGACGACAGAATGGGGCGTGATCCAAATGGGCGGCAGTAAATCAGTCATGCCACTGTCAAAACATTGGGGTGAAAAAACATGTTCTTCTCAATTCCATCATCGGATGCGCACCGGTTGACGTCAAACATGGAGAACATGCATATAATTTAGTTATAATGCAAATATGTTTATTCTACTGCAAACAAGAGATGTAGTTTACCGGTATCTTTGAAATATTTTACACCCGTGCATTTAACCGCAAGGGACAGAGGATCCATTGAATCTTGAGGAGCAGGCAAGGTAGGCGACGGAATTTGAGGTCATTGACGGTCACAGCCATGTTCTGTCCACGATATATTGTACAAATTAGTTACTGAGTTATCCTTGGAAACTAAACAGAAGGTGTTCTGTTTTGACCAAAATATGTTATCGTTACTGCGTAGGCTATAAACTGAAGGAATTACACGTTTTATTTAACCATATTTGGGAAAGTAGTCTGATCGGTGACCAGAGTATGGTTCTACAGCTGACAGACTGTTTATAATAAGCCTTAGCAATAAGGACCAAATGTTAAAGCTATTTCTTTTTGATCATACCCTATTGATGTGCCTACTAATCTCAAAGAATACAATAGGATGGAGACAGTATGTGGTAAAGGAGGGATATTGGATGGTGACATGCTGATGGTCATCGTTAAACAAGAGGAAGAAGACCATATGGAGCAGATGTCCAATGATCCACTGTTATCTGACACGCTCATCAAACAGGAGCAAGAAGAGGGCCTAGAACAAGGCACTACAGGTGGGTCCAAATAAGTGTTTAGGAGCCTGCAAGCCAACACTTGCACAGAAACGGAATTGTAGTATTGATAATTTTACAGCACGATACAATATATTAGCCTCTTATTTCCCTCTTGATTCTCAACACATTTACATTCTTCGCTCCTGCTATCCCACTAAATCACGGTCGCGCTTCAACTCCAGCTCCCGACGACCAACTCCCTGAGGAAACAGACACCCTGGAAGAAGCAGAGGAGGAGAAAAAGAGGAGGAAGGGAAAGACAGAGGAGAGGTGCTGGTCTGCTGTTGAGACTGAGGATGTCTCTGGGTCAGACTCCAGTTGGTGCTGCAGACTGTGTCAGCGCTGCTTCAGTTCCTCCTGGCAGCTGACGGGACACTGTTGTACAGGCATCGCGGGGGAGGACGGAGTCGCCCACGGCCACAAGGTCAAACTGGAGTTCCGGTGCCCAGTGTGTGGCGACCGCTTCCTCCGCCCCACAGCCTTCATCATGCACAAGCGCAGCCACATGGGCCAGTCCCAGTACGTCTGTGGGGTCTGTGGACGGACGCTCAAGAGCCTGCGCAAGCTGGCCTCCCACAAGCGCTCACACTCCCGCCGCCGCGGGACTGTGGCTGAACGACAGCAGTGCCATGACTGCAGCCAGAGCTTCTGCAACCTGACAGCACTCAGAAGCCACCGGGAGAGACAGCACGGAGAGGAGAGGATCTGGGAGGATGAGGAGGACAGGGCGGTGAGAAAGGAAGAGGAGGGAAGCACTGCAGTAATCTCTAATGATTCAACCAGAGTTTCAGGTAAGGCTGGTTCTTTATTAGTATTTCCTCTTGTTTAGGCTATGGATTCACCTCTCATTTGCAAGGTACTTGGAATTCTGTGAACTTGTGTCTTAAAACCGATTATTCTGATCTAGATATGGTATGTATCTTGTTATTTTCTCTTTTCAATGACTCAGTATTTACCTGTATTTGACAGTCTTTCCTCTTTGCAGCAAATCACCACATCACTTGTGTATCCACTGGTTCTCCTGACCCTGTCTAATTAGCTTTCTCTTCCCGTAGCCCAGCCTCCCCAGTCTCCTCAGTGCCACCAGTGTTTCATGACCTTTCAGGATGCAGAGACAGAAGAGAGGCATTTACGCTTCAAGCACCCAGTAGAGTATGAGAGACATCTCAGAGGTCGCACAGTGTTTGCCTGCTGTGTCTGTGACCGTACGTTCCCCTCCTCCCGCCTGCTCTCAGCTCACCAACGCACCCACAGCAAGTGGAATCTTCCCCCTACTGGCCCAGAAGACTCTGTCCAAGAAAGCACAGACGGAGGAGAGGCTGAGGGTATATAGAATTTTTTATTGTTTTTAATACAGTCTATATACTTATTATTTCTTTCAGTTTTCACATGTTTTATAATTATACATTTTCTGTGTTTTATAAAAAAAATGACAACGTTTCTATTGTCACACACCGAATAGGTGCAGTGAAATGTTTTGTTTTATAAGGTCAGCCATAGTAGTACGGCGCCCCTGGAGCAAATAAGGGTTAACTGTCTTGCTCAAGGACACATCAACAGATCTTTCACCGTGTCGGCTTGGTATTTCAGGTATGGACAATGAAAAACACCGAGCTGGTCCAACGAGCTGTGAGCACTGTCATATCATCTTCAATGACCCTCGAACCTGGGAACGTCACATGACGGCCAAGCACCCCCCATCCCTGTCGACACTTACTTCACCAGGGAATGCCTACCTGACTTCTAGACCTGCCAGGGGTCAACTACGACCCTATCGCTGCTCCTCCTGTGGAGAGAGATTCATACAGGAAAGCACCCTGACCAAACACTGCACCGAGGCACACGCCAGCTGAGAGAGGATGGTTCTGGGAGCATAGATACCAAGATGAAGAGGACAAGAGGCAAGTTGGAGTGATGTGTATATATATATAGGATTGTTTTCCAGGAGGGCCTTGACTAACTATTTATAAAGTTGTTTAATGAAGAAATTTCTTGTCACTTATGAGATTTCTCCTATAATTTCATTGTAGGTCTTAGTGTCAACCCTTATGCCAACTTTCTCCAACAAGAAACAGAATCTTCACAAAATCGATTTTGAATTAATATCTCTTTTAGGGCTGTGACGATACCAGTATCGCAATATTTTTTACATGCCAAAAATGAAAATGCGAAGCAGACCAGACTCTTTGGTCCTTTTATTTTCCAAGCTATAGCTTTGAAAATAAATATGTGATTCTGGATGAAAACATAATGATGTTTGTTTCCAACTTCAAGGCTGTTTCCCCAAAGAAGTTAAATCCACTTTGTGTTTTGTTTCCTTGCCACGATACTGGTATCGTCCCGGCCCTAACAACTTGAAAAGCACGAGTGTCAAAATGGAGTAGTTTTCAAAATAAAAGCATGACCATATTTATTAGAGATTCACATAAAAAAAGAATAGTTATTCACCTGTGCCATGAATAAAGATAGGATGAAAACAGACCAAACCAGCTTTTGATAATGTTGATAGCAATAATGTTTGTACTACGACATGTAAACTACATGAACAAAAGTATGTGAACACCTGCTCATCAAACATCTCATTCCAAGATCATGGGCATTAATATGGAATTGGTCCCCTCTTTGCTGCTATAACAGCCTCCACTCTTCTGGGAAGGCTTTCCATTAGATGTTGGAACATTGCTGTGTGTATTTGCTTCCATTCAGCCACGTGCATTAGTGAGGTTGGGCACTGATGTTGGGCGTAGGCCTGGCTCGCAGTCGGCGTTCCAATTCATCCCAAAAGTGTTCGATGGGGTTGAGGTCAAGGCTCTATGCAGACCAGTCAAGTTCTTCCCCACCGATCTCAACAAACCATTTCTGTATGGACCTCGCTTTGTGGACGGTGGCATTGTCATGCAGAAACAAGAAAGGGCCTTCCCCTAACTGTTGGAAGCACCGAATCGTCTAGAATGTCATTGTATGCTGTAGCGTTAAGATTTCCCTTCACTTTAACTAAGGGGCCTAGCCCAAACCATGAAAAAACATTATTCCTCCTCCACCAAACTTTACAGTTGGCACTATGCATTGGGGCAGGTAGCATTCTGGCATCCGCCAAACCCAGATTCATAGATCGGACTGCCAGATGGTGAATTGTGATTTATCACTCCAGAGAATGTGTTTCCACTCCTCCAAAATCCAATGGCGGCGAGATTTACACCTCTCCAGCCGACGCTTGACATTGCGCATGGTGATCTTAGGCTTGTGTACGGCTGCTCGGCCATGGAAACCCATTTCATGAAGCTCTCAACCAACAGTTATTGTGCTGACGTTGCTTCTAGAGGCAGTTTGGAACTCGGTAGTGAGGGTTGCAATTAGTTCTGATACGGTGACAGTATTACCGGCACACATGTCATGAGGGCAGTCAAATTCCACGTGACCATTTAGTCACGGAAATTAGGCTTCTCCAAGCTCTGATGCTGCTGGTGGTCATTAGTAGCCAACCAAACCTGCTAACTGCATGCTACTCAGCAGCCTATTGTTCCTCTAATCACTCTGACATCAATGCAAATGTGATCAAAAATCTAATCAAACACTTAATGAGAGCCCATGAGCTTATGTTATGCAACATTTCTATAGGCTATGCAATTGAGAAAACAGAGTGATAGCCTCTATTAAAAAGATGAGGATCCCATCAGCTTTCTATAGGCTAGGCATACTATATTTATTTATCAACTTTCCTAATATTTAGCACATTGCTTCTCTTTGAAACAGGAATATAGCCTATCTGGCTGGAATGAAAATGAACCACGAGAAAAGCGTCCTCCATTCACTATTTAAGTGCCTAGATGACATGTGTTTTTTTTCTCCCCGCTGCCCCTGTTTCGAGACAGTTGCATGATAATGGTCCATTATAAATCAAAACAAATTTCACACATATGTTATTTAGTATACAGTGTCTTCGAGAAAGTATTCATTGACTTTTTCCACATGTTGTAACGTTACAGCCTTATTCTAAAATGGATTTAAAAATAAATGATCCTCAGCAATCTACACACGATACCCCAGAAAGCGAAAACAGGTTTTTAGAATTTTTGCAAATGTAATAAAAACAGAAATACCTTATTTACATAAGGATTCAGACCCTTTGCTATGAGACTCGAAATTGAGCTCAGGTGCATCCTGTTTCCATTGATCATCCTTGAGATGTTTCTAAAACTTGTTTGGAGTCCACCTGTGGTAAATTCAATTGATTGAACATGGTTTTGAAAGGCACACACCTGTCTATATAATGTCCCACAGTTGACAGTGCATGTCAGAGGAAAAAAACCAAGCCATGAGGTCGAAGGAATTGTCCGTAGAGCACCGAGACTGGATTGTGTCGAGGCACAGATCTGGGGAAGGTACCAAAAAATGTCTGCAGCATTGAAGGTCCCCAAGAACACAGTGGCCTCCATCATTCTTAAATGGAAGATGTTTGGAACCACCAAGACTTCCTAAAGCTGGCCACCCGGCCAAACTGAGCAATTGGGGGAGAAGGGCCTTGGTCAGGGAGGTGACCAAGAACCCGATGGTCACTCTGACAGAGCTCTAGAGTTCCTCTGTGGAGATGGGAGAATCTTCCAAAAGGACAACCATCTCTGCAGCACTTCACCAATCAGGCCTTTATGGTAGAGGGGCCAGACGGAAGCCACTCCTCAGTAAAAGGCACATGACAGCCCACTTTGACTTTGCCAAAAATGCACCTAAAGACTCAGACCATGAGAAACACGAGTCTCTGGTCTGATGAAACCAAGATTGAACTATTTGGTCTGAATGCCAAGTGTCACGTCTGGAGGAAACCTGGAGGAAACCTGGCACATCCCTACAGTGAAGCATGGTGGTGGCAGCATCATGCTGTGGGAATGTTTTTCAGTGGCAGGGACTGGGAGACTAGTCAGGATCGAGGCAAAGATGAACGGATTAATGTACAGAGATCCTTGATGAAAACCTGCTCCAGAGCACCCAGGACTTCAGACTGGGGCGAAGGTTCACCTTCCAACAGGACAACGACCCTAAGCACACAGGCAAGACGACGCAGGAGTGGCTTCGGATCAAGTCTAATGTTCTTGAGTTGCCCAGACTTGAAGCCGATCAAACATCTTTGGAGAGACCTGAAAATAGCTGTGCAGCAATCCTACCCATCCACCCTGACAGAGCTTAAGAGGATCTGCAGAGAAGAATGGGAGAAACTCCCTAAATACAGGTGTGCCAAGCTTGTAGCGTCATACCCAAGAATGCTGTAATTGCTGCCAAATGTGCTTCAACAAAGTACTGAGTAAAGAGTCTTACATAAGTATTCAATGTCATATTTTATTTTGTATAAATTAGCAAACATTTCTAAAAACCTGTTTTTGCTTTGTCATTATGGAGTATTGTGTGGATGAGGAAAAAAGCCATTTAATCATTTTTAGAATAAGGCTGTAACGTAACAAAATGTTGAAAAAGTCACGGGGTCTGAATACTTTACACATCAAATGTACTCATGAAACAACTTTTTCAACTTTGGTTGAAATTAGAGGGACACAATTATTTCAAATCAGATTGTATAAGAGAAAATAAATAAAGTACATCAAAGTACATAAAAGGGTCTGAATACTTTCCAAAGGCACTGTATGTAAAGACAAGATTAAATCAAGAATAGTGTGATTGGTGACAATATCAGCCTATCACTTGTGAGTGATATACAGTATTATCGCTTGTGAATTATGCCCAGTTTAAGGCAAACAGCGCTTGCTTTTTCTTTTTTTTGTGCAACTTTTCAAATCATAGTTGCACACCTCATGTAGCCTGGCCTATATGCTATGATAAGGTTTGTGTCACAACTAAAGTGGCCAAATAACTGCTTAAAATGAAGCACATTAATCCGCTTTACAACGGGTGTAGAGCCTAACTTGCGTACATACTGTATGCAGGGCGTGAGTTTCAAGTTTGTGGCAGGTAATTTTCACAATAAAAAATGCACCTTCATAATAAAAGCATTAAATGCATAATTGCATTTGTGGTCACTTTTGAGAATGGTGTTTTCCTGCTAATGGAACATTTGTGCTTATAGCATTCTGCCGTTTGCGCATTGCTGGGCTTATAATGTGAAGAAATAAGCAAAAATGTCTCATCTGTTCCGTCAGGCTCATTGCTTAAAACAGTTTTTTTTTATGCTAGTGGTTGTATTAATTTGGGATCTATCGCATCCCACAACTGTCCCAGACTATGTTTGGAAAATGTATTTCTCGCACAGAATAGAATAGGTCAACTTTTGTACTACGGCGGATAGTCGTTTGTTAGGCCTACTCATCTTGTTGGCTGACGAAAAGCAAATGTGGACAGTTCTTCCAATATCTTCAATATGCGCCTCGGAATTGGATAAGGATGTGTGCAGTTGTCTGTCTTCACTTGTAGCCTGTGAGAAAGACCCAATCACGTGACTGCGAGCCATGTGAGTGAGAGGTGCTTCGGCACCCACCCAGGAAAAGGGAATTGTAATTATTGTATTCAGCCCAAGGGCACAACGGTCACTGGCCTCAAAAAGCATGGATTTTTTTAGGGGGCATTACGGCCATAGAAAGGGGATTCAGCTGGGGAATTCAAGGCTCTTCAAATTGTAAATCAGACTGATGAAGTGTGTACAACCTACGCAAAAAAACAAAGCAGAGCTCATGCCTTTCATGTGACTTTTTTCAAATCATTATTAGTTGCATCATGCAGCCAAGAATGTATTAAAAATCAAAACACAACCCAAGTGAAGTTACATAACTCTAAATGAAGCATATAGGAGTACCTGTTTCTTTGTTAACCACTCAACACAAAAATGTGCGCACTCCCTCAAATTGTTTGGAGAAAATATATTTTATTCAGCTATGTCCAATTGTATTCTTCATACTATAAACTAATGCTACGGAATTCTAAGCAAATCATGTCTGCTAAATGAACTAGTGTAGACCACAGCCATATGGCATAGCCAGATCAGGGCCTAACATAAGAAAAATGCTATTCTGTTGTTCTGAAATAGACTACATTTTCTTCATATCATGTTTCTTTAGATCTGTCTAAAATAAATCATGGATTTATTATGATGGTGTAGGCTATATTACATGGATTTATTAAACTTTTTAAAATGTAGATGTTCCAAAAGTCTGCATCAGTGGCAATCAGCAAGGCAATTCTACTGCCAATGTAGGCCATGTGTGGAAGCCAGGAGATGCGAAATGTATTTATGTTCATTAACGGTCAATTACTGTGAGACCGGCAGATATTTGCTTGAGAATCACCGGCTGACAAAATTTCATGACCGCCACAGCCGTAGTTGCAACCAAGGACAGACAATTTTTACACACTACGCACTTCAGCACTCGGCTGTCCAGAGCTTGTGTGGCCTACCACTTCGCGGCTGAGCGGTTGTTGCTCCTAGACGTTTCCACTTCACCATAACAGCACAGTTGACCGGGGAAGCAGGGAAGAAATTTGACAAACTGACTTGTTGGAAAGGTGGCATCCTATGACAATGCTACCTTAAAAGTCACTGAGCTCTTCAGCAAGGCAATTCTACTGCCAATGTTTGTCTATGGAGATTGCATGGCGGTGTGCTCGATTTTATACACCTCTCAGCAATGGGTGTGGCTGAAATAGCCGAATCCACTCATTTGAATGGGTGTCCACATACTTTTGTATATATAGTGTATGTTCCTCTAGAACAGTTAGTGAAAAAATAACCGAAGGTGTTTAAAAGTAAAATATAATTTATTTTCTCATGACAGTTATCATAGATTTCTGTCTTAGAGAAGATGTCTCCTCCAGTCTAGATCAATTAGTTGGAGGACATGGTGCTGCTGATCCAGGATTTGTAGTTGCAGACCTTGGTGTAGACACCAGGCTTGTTCCTCTGGGCACAGCCGTAACCCCAGGATACAGCACCCTGCAGCTGACCATTGCACACCACGGGGCCACCAGAGTCTCCCTAATAGAGAGATGGGGAGACAGAAATTAAAGGTGAGCAGATTTGTTTCAGGGTATCAGTCAATCTAGGTTGAAGGATGGTTTTTGGAAATTCTACAATCGTATTTTCATTAACTCTGTTAATGGATCAGTGGAAGTGCTTCAACTCAGCTTACCTGGCAAGAGTCCTTGCCTCCCTCCATGAAGCCAGCACAGAACATGTTGGAGGTGATCTGTCCAGGATATGCGCTGTTGCAGCTGCTGCTACTCAGGATGGGGAGATCCAAGCACCTCAGTGTGTTGGGGTAGTTGCCTAGAGACAGGCAGAAGAGGATTAGTCTCTCGATCATTCTCTCTTTGGTTCTGAGTGGTCAGTGATATAATTTATCATCAGTTTGAGAAACAATGAATACCAAAAGTCTTTGTGGGCATATTGTTAATGCTAGTCACTGCTGCTGCCGGATAGGTTACCCCAGCCAGAGACTAGACAGGGGTGCCAGAGCTGGCACAGCTGGAGGGCAGAGCCACGGTGCTCACATAGCTGTCAGGGAGGCGGGCTTGCTCAGCTTGATCAGCATGATGTCGTTGTCCAGGTTGCGGCTGTTGTAACCAGGGTGCATGATGACCTTCACTGAGTCGATGAACTGCTCAGTGCCCTCGTTGACGACAATGTTGTGCTCACCCAGACGCACCTGGATGCGGCTGGGGAGAGAGCGAGGGGAGGGTTAATCAGATGTACTCAGACAAATACAGTTTCATGTTGAACATACTGTAGATGGCTTTGGTAAATGTTTTTGAAGAAAGTTTCATCAGTCACTTACGAAATGTAGCAGTGAGCAGCAGACACCACCCATGTGCTGGAGATCAGGGAGCCACCACAGAAGTGGTAGCCAGACTGCAGTGATGCCTGGTAGGATGCAGAGTTCTTTCTGCACTCATACCCTCCAACAATCTTGTCATCCTCATCCTCAATGGGGGCAGCGATTGAGTGGGGATGTAAAGAAAAAGGTCAAATGTACCAAACTTTTCAAGCAGTGTATAGTTATAGCTTTATCCAGAGTTCTATATTTTCATGCAGTCGCCAAGATTTTGGCCCACTTATTCTTTCCTGTTGAATATACCGGTACTCACATGCCACAGCGAACAGAGCGAGAAGAATAATGACCTTCATGGTTGTCTGTTTTTGCCTCGGTACTGAGCCACTGTCAGAGCCCCCTTATAAACCCACCCTGTTCTCTCCATTGGTCAGTCTCAAGGGCATACATGTATACATTTCCATTGGTACCTGTCCAACAGTAACATGCGTGTGAACGGACATATGGCTAACGAGGCTCCTCAACTGAGGATGTGTGCTTAACAGCATTACCTATCATCCCTATGTAAATTCCTAGAATGTTAAACTGAATAGACATTTGCCCTTTTTTTGACTCCTCATTGAAGCAATATAGAAATGTGTATTCATACGCAGTGCTTGGTTTTGTGTCACATACTTTCTCCAAAATAGATTCACTATGAGGCCACAAGGGGGAGTTTCATGACCTAGCATTTGAAGTAAGCCTGGCATTTTGCAACTGGTTCGAGTATTGGTCAGAAAGGAGAGTGTATAAGGGTTCCTCGGCTTAATTTATCAATATAGGCTGTTAGTTACTGAGCCTGTTTCTTTGATATAAAAAAGAGCTATAAAACAAACAGTATAACAACATGGATTGTATAACAACATTAATCATATGATCTTGATATCTAATTGTTGTAATCTAATGATATGTTTTTGTTCCTTTATTGGTTTATTGACCTCAGAAATACCTATAGATGCTGTACAGTATTATAGATGGTGTTACAAATACAGCAGAATGTCACTCATCATTTGTACATTTTCAGAATGTATTTGATTGGATATAAATCCATGAAAGGCTTTCTTTTCCAATATTCAGAGACAGGAAATTATTTTTAGATTGTGACTAGAATGTATATAAATGAAATAGAATAATGTAATACTCTATTATGCATTAGGCATTTTTCTTGGTATATGACAGGAAAAACATGGCAGACATGACAAATAAACATAAGGTTAATACGTTTGGTACAATGTAAACACAATAAATATAATAGATGTTTAGTCTGGACATGAACAGTTGGTACTGTTTGCTCAGTGAGATTATTATGTCATGGGGAATTGTTTCGGTCTGCAGATGGTGTGTGACCTGTAGGTGTGTTTGCGCGCGTTTATCAAGAGCATGTACCAAGTTGAGCTACTGATCAGGTAATTTCACGCAAATCCAGTGCCGCCGTTCACTACACCCGAGATCATTCCGGTTTTTCTCTTGGTCATTGATGGTGTTAACCTCAGCACAGTCCTCAGTAGAGTCGATAGTGGCACCATTTGGCTCACCAGAAGACCAGAACCCTGTGGTCGTTAGTGTCTCGTCCACCCATTTCCAAGTCCCCTTTGTCTCTCTGTCAGTCAGACCAATCCAGAAAAACATTTTAAATGTACAGATGAATTCCTGTTCCCCTCTGTCGTTTATGATCATCAGGTCTGCTCCTCTCTTTAGACAGTTCTGTCTGCTCTCATCCCAGGATTCAGTCCTGTCAGAGATGTAGTACAAACTGGAACCAAACTCCTTCCAGGCAGGTTTGATTCAGCATATTGTACCTTCTCTTTAGATCGGCCTTTTCTTTATCCAGGTTTTTGTTTTGGACCTGTAGCTCGTCTCTCTGTTCAGTCAGGTTGTTGTTGCTGGTTCTATAAACTAACATAGAAATATAAACTCTCCTCCAAACTGACAGTGACTCCATTATAGTAGACAAACAGGACCATGGTCCCAGCCAGTAGAAGGCACAGCAGGCCCAGACACGCTGCAGCAACTCTGGAGTGTCTCCCCATCGAGCCCTCAGAGCCGTAGTTACTTTCTCCAGGTCTACTCTTTGGTGTGGTGTCTTGTGTCTTGGTACCAGAATCATGTCCTTTCATGGTCTCTACACTGACAAATATGACCGTAGTCCACTCATCAGAATCACCAGTCTCGTTCCTCCCTTTTAAAGCATTTTGTGCTGTCAATGATACACTCAGACATCGTCATGTTCTTTTCCTCTGTCATTCCAATTCAACTATTACATACACTGTATTCTAATATGTCTCTGCTGCTCTGTGACTGCACTGTGCTGGGGTTAAGACCCTAGGGAACAGGAAGACATTTTTTACACCTGTGAGAAAGGAAATGACAACGGAACCACCCACCATGCAATTGTTAAAAGTGTTACAAAATATACAACTAAGCTGCCACCTAAGTTGTGTGTATGAAAATAATAAGAAAAATGCAGATGCTTGTGTCACTTCAGGTGGACATAATTCTTTCCCAGGTAGGGTAATGTCTGAGCGTCAGCTATAGGCCTACTGTTCACAGAAGTGCAAATCCTTGAGAAGATCAGATAATGTGGCCGGTGGAGTGGGTATATAACAGTTTGTCTTCGTGAGTCCTGTGTAGCAACCAAAAAACACAATCATGAAGTACGTTATTCTCCTGGCTCTGTTTGCCGTTGCATGTCAGTCCTTGCTTTACTCGTTGAGAGAAATTGTTTAAGTTCGCATTGGTGTCCATCCTGTGATAATACTCAGTGAATAGTGAATATTTACTGAACACAGGCACTGTTATGTTTTCAAGTGTTGTATTTCCATGCAATTTCACAGATTCTTCCTGTCTGTATTTCAGTCGCTGTCCTCATTGAGGATGACAAGGTTGTTGGAGGGTATGATTGCAGAAAGAACTCTGCATCCTACCAGGCATCACTGCAGTCTGGCTACCACTTCTGTGGTGGCTCCCTGATCTCCAGCACATAGGTGGTGTCTGCTGCTCACTGCTACATGTCGTAAGTGACTGATGAAACTTTTTTCAAAAACATTTACAGTTTGACATGAAACCTTTTTTGTACATCTGATTAACCCTCTCTCCCCAGCCACATTCAGGTGTGTCTAGGTGACCACACAACATTGTCGTCAACGAGGGCACTGAGCAGTTCGACTCAGGGCAGTGGCGGTTCTAGACCATTTCAACTGGGGGGGCCAAGCTGGGGCCAGTTGTACTGTTGGAGGGGCCAGTTACATTAGACGTTATTGTTGTCATATCGTTTTCTTCACTGCATTGCAGGTAAAAGACCATGTTCATAATCATTAGTGTTCCGCGTTACCACTGTCTAATAACGGATGTAAAAAAAAGAACGATAGCAAAGATTTATGTAAAAATTATTTCATACTCCACATTTAGGGGGGCCAAAATTGTTGTCACAGGGGCACCATGTCCTACAACTAATTGATTTAGACTGGAAGAGACATTCTCTAAGACAGAAACCCATGATAACTGGTATGAGAAAATAAAAACACCATATTTGACATTCATTCTTTAAAGTGCATTACTATGAGTGCAATATGTGCTTTTAGGAAGGTATGAAACAGGTATCTGGCTAGTGCTTATTATGTCTAACTTGTAAAGCAAGAGTTGCAGACAACTGCTCAATCTGTTAGCTGGTGAGCCATTTCCTGGAAACTTAATGACATGAGAATGAACAACTGTCAGTGGAAATATGATGACACATGAACTAGCAACTGCAATAGACATGAGTAGAACATGCTTTGGTTTCTCTTCATATGTTAATTCATGGAATTTACACAAATGTAGTCTTTCAGCTGTACAGAAAACATTTTAAATGTAGAATGTTGACAATATGCACACAATTAACCTAAATGTGGAGCATTCCAATTGTGTAGCTATTCAGCTAAGACAGATAATGAATAAAGGTTTGTGTTTGTTTGTCTGCTGACTTAAATTGGTGAACTTCAAATGGCAAATGCCTCTTCGATGATGTTTAACGGCAGCTGGCATCCAATAAATGTTGCATTACCACCACCTACTAGACTGGAGCACAACTCTCGTATACTTCGCTTGAGAAAAATAAGTAAATACCCTACCATCTAACACTACACTCATAACACCACCATACTCCACTATTTAAATCTATTTAGTATGACCTCAGGCCAACAACCTGAAAGGATGGGACACCACCACTTAACACACCCTGTAACTCTGATGTCAAGTCTCACACACCCAAATACCTCTCTGCAGCTGCCACCACAACTTTCTGCGACTTATGTTCTATCCCTGCAGGACAGTTGATAACCGTTGCTATAAAAGCTAAAAAGCCAATCTTACTGAAACATATACCACTTGTTGACCTCTCTCTGTACTGGTACGTATCTACTACTCACACCACTCGTCTCAGGATCCCTCCCCCTTGACCCATCTTCCTCTACTTTCTTCACTGCCTCAGCATATGACAACTTCTGCACTACTCTAACCCTGGAAAGCACAACCTGCCTCTCACACGGGACATTTCTGATCCCCAGCTCCATGGGCACCCTTACAATTAACACATACCACTACTTTCCCCAATGCTACACCTTCCTTTGTCTCATGCCCTTCTGCACACTTCTCACACCTAGGAACCTTCCTCCTACACACTGCTGCCACATGCCCATAAGCTTGACACCTGTAACAACGTAATGTATTCAGCACAAAAGGTCGTACAGGATAATATCCTATCACTTTGTCGGGCAAAGACATCAAAACTCAAAAGAACAGACAATGACTTCTGTTTCACCACTCCCGCCCTGTCTGCGTCACACCAAACGACAAACATCAAACACTGGGAATCTTCCCCTTCAGTTGGTCAACTTTTACAGTTACTGCTACCCCAGTATTCACTCCTTTCAATGGCGCCCATTTCTTGAGAGTAAAACAATTCACATTTCTTGCCTCCATTCGTTTAACGCAGAGAGCCTTCTCTCTCCGACCAGCAGAAACACAAACAATTATCACAAGACCACTTCTGGATATCCTTACTGATTCCACAGCACAGAACTCTGTTTTCATCCACCCTGAAACCACAAATGGATCACCCAAAAGGCAAGGGTCCACTTTCAACAAAAACGTCACTCCTAGTCACAGACTCATCTTTATCCTAAGCCTCGGCCCCGAGAACTTCACCACCCCCAACCATTAATTTCCACATTCATATTCCTTTATCTAACACTTGAAACATGTGACAGTGGAATGGTGACGTAAATATTCAGCGACGCTCTACGGTTTGTGTACAATTTCAAGCTTAACGGGTGGGTTACGTTTAGGACAACTGCATCAAATGTGTCTTTGTTTTGTCTTATAATCGTGAGGTGAGTAAAATAAGATTTTATCCCACTAAGTGTATTGACATTTTCGAGATTAAAGCTAGCTAACTTGAAGCGAAGTGCCCTGCATTGCTATATCAGCATCACCAGTAATATATGCGGAATGCGCAACCATTGCGGATGTGGTGCAGAAAGAATGCGCATTGCTGCGACAAACGCAATTATAAAGGTGTTAGACATCGTCATCATCAAGTTGAAACCTATATTGTAAATTATTTGATATTTGTAATTTATGTAACAATTTGGTAACATGTATTATATTTCTCTCTTTTGTAGAATTCCCTCGATCCTCTATTTACTCAAGTCTATCTGCACATCTCTGTTGATGGATACTGGCATAGTTGTTTTTGCACTAACATAAATGAATTTTAAATGATAGTTTTCAGAGAGAGTACATGTTTCTCTTGGCCAGCTTTTACAGTTGATGAACGTCTGCTCCAGGACTTTAGCTGTAGGCTACCTGGTATGAATGAATAATATATTATGCAAACGAACGCACATTACAGTGAATGTTGATCTCAGTATGTCCCTGCACAAGATGGTCTCCTAGCGCCCCTATTTTTTTATGTGCCACTTAGTTGTAGCCTGTGAACATATGCCTTATGCTGCCCCCACTGAAGGATTAGTTAGTTGTCAGGCAGATATTGCTCGTCCCCAACAATGGTGTGGTACGGCCAGCCATCTGTCGCTGTGTGAATGGAACTGTCAGTTGGTCCGTCTGTAAACCAGGCCTGACTCATGACTGAGTACTACGAGGAGGGGGGCCTGCTGTACGAGCACTCGCCTCCCATGCACATCAAAGTGGAGTCTCCGGAGGGACCCTTCGGAGGGGGCGTCTCAGAGGACGGCTTTCCCAGGGAGGATGAGGACTCGGAAGGCAGCTGCGACCAAAGCAGTGGGCTGCCTGGTGGACTCCCTTTCAACGTGGTGGTGGTGCATCCTAACATCATGACCCCTGGCATGTCCTCGGATGACCTCCTTTCCATGGAACAGCGTAAGCTTTAACCAGCTTTTAGCTATTAAACGCATGTCTATTGTTCAATATTGATGCTTGCAGTGGTGCTCTGTACTGTTATGATAAATATGTTTTGACTATTACATTTTTGTGTTTCACCTCATATGACACATAGTAAACACCTATAGATCAACTCTGTCTTTCTGTAGACAGAGGTATGTCCTCTGTGTTGGCAGCAGGGGGTGCAGGCAAGAGGAAGAGTCGTTTTAGCGGTGCAGAGCTGGAGGTGCTGGTTTCTGAGGTGACGCGGTGTGAGGGAGAGCTTTTTGGTCCTGCTGGGAGGCTCCGGCGCAGGGAGAGAGAGAGGATCTGGGCAGGGATCCTGGAGCGGGTCAACGCTGTGTCCAGAGTCCCTCGTACCCTCCGCGAGGTCAAGAAGCGCTGGGACGACCTGAAGAGACGCAATGGAGGCAGACTGGCAGACGCTAGGCACCGCACTTGTTACCTGCCATCTAATAGAGGGGCTTCCATACTGGAAAGGTCAGCTCAGGCAAGCCCCAGGCTTCACCAGGCCAGACAGAAGCAAAGCACCAGAGGGAAGGCCAGTTTCACGTGCTTCACTGATACAGAACCAGGTAAATCTGAACACTAACAATGAGGTAAAGCCTTAGATTCAAGCCTTGTAGGAACATTCAGATAATGCATATAAAAAACAGATTTTTTTAACCACTGCTTTCTACTATATCTTGTTTACTGCAGTGGGTGGAGGTGAAGGGTCGGAGAGGGATGGCTTTGAGAAGGATGAGGATAGTGGTGAGCGGGAAGGGGAGGTGGGAGAGGTGGAATGCGAGGGGGCAGAGAGCAGTATGGAGGAAAAGCTGGGTTTAGGACTGGGAATAGGGCCTCCCCCTAACTCAGAACGCTGGCTGCCTCCATCTCCCCTCTACAGCGCCCCTTTCCTCAATGGGACCCCTCAGCCTAGTCCCCAGCCCTCACTAGGGGCCCAGCAGGGACCCCTGGAGGCCCCTCCTCGCGGCTTATGGCTGGAGGACGAGCTCCGCGGCATGGGGGAGGCAGCTCTGCAGCTGGGGGATCGGGTGGAGCAGAGTCTTCGGGAGTTTGGGGAGGGATTCAGACGTGAAATGAGAACATTAGTGGCCTCTCAAGAGGCACTGGCAACCAGCCTACAGCAAAACAATGTTCTCCTGCAAAGGCTGCTGGGAGTCCTAGAGGCACAGCAGCAGCAACAACAACAACAACAACCACCACCACAGCAGCAGCCACATCATTCCCAAAAACAACAGCCACAACAGTCAATAACGCAGCAACCACAACAGTTACAGCAGCAGCAACCACAGCCTCAACAACCGATTCAGCCGCAGCAGCAACAACAGATACAGCAACAACTGTTACTACAGCAACCCCAACTGGTGCAGCAACAACAGATACAACCGCTACCACAGCAACCGCAACACCCCCAGAGTCCAAGTAATCAACCAACTTTAGCAGTTGCCCCTGTACCACCACCCCCAGATATTCTTGATGGTACCACCCGTCCAGATCCACCCGCAGTCATTAATGGAATCGTCCAACGGCCAAGGCGGGGGAGAATTGTTGATCATAGACGAAGAAGAAGGCGTTAGATAAAGAGATGTAAATAAGCTTTGATGTACTTTATTTATTTTCTTTTATACAATCTAATTTGAAGTAATTGTGTCCCTCTAATTTCAACCAAAGTTGAAAAAGTTGTTTCATGAGTACATTTGTTGTGTAAAGTATTCAGACCCCTTGACTTTTTCCACATTTTGTTACGTTACAGCCTTATTCTAAAATTGATTAAATTAATGTTTTTCCTCATCAATCTACACATAATACACCATATGACAAAGCGAAAACATGTTTTAAGAAATGTTTATAAGTATTTAGACCCTTTGCTATGAGACTTGAAATTGAGATCAGGTGCATCCTTTTTCCATTGATCATCCTTGAGATGTTTCTACAACTTGGAGTCCACTGTGGTAAATTAAGGTCCCATAGTTGACAGTGCATGTCAGAGCAAAAACCAAGCCATGAGGTCGAAGGAATTGTCTGTAGAGCTCCGAGACAGGATTGTGTCAAGGCACAGATCTGTGGAAGGATTATACAAAATGTCTACAGCATTGAAGGTCCCCAAGAACACAGTGGCCTCCATCATTTTTAAATGGAAGAAGTTTGGAACAACCAAAATCTTCCGAGAGCTGGCCTCCCGGCCAAACTGAGCAATTGGAGAAGGGCCTTGGTCAGGGAGGTGACCAAGAACCCGATGGTCACTCTGATAGAGTTCCTCTGTGGAGATGGGAGAACCTTCCAGAAGGACAACCATCTCTACAGCACTCCACCAATCAGGCCTTTATGGTAGAGTGGCCAGACAGAAGCCACTCCTCAGTTAAAGGCACATGACAGCCTGCTTGGAGTTTGCCAAAAGGCACCTAAAGACTCTCAGACGATGAGAAACAAGATTCTCTGATCTGTTGAAACCAAGGTTGAACTCATTGGCCTGAATGCCAAGCGTTACGTCTTGAGGAAACCTGGCACCATCTCTACGGTGAAGCATGGTGGTGGCAGAATCAGTCTGTGGGGATGTTTTTCAGCGGCAGGGACTGGGAGCCGAGTCAGGATTGAGGGAAAAATGAACAGAGCAAAGTACAGAGAGATCCTTGAGTGCTCCAGAGCACTCAGGACCTCAGATTGGGGTGAAGGTTCACCTTCCAAAAGGACAATAACCCTAAGCACTCAGCCAAAACAACGCAGGAGTGGCTTCGGGACAAGTCTGTGAATGTCCTTGAGTGGCCCAGCCAGAGCCCGGACTTGAACCTGATCGAACATCTCTGGAGAGACCGGAAAATAGCTGTGCAGTGACGCTCCCTATCCAATGGGAGAGGCTCCCCAAATATAGGTGTGCCAGGCTTGTCGCGTCATACCCAAGAAGACTCGAGGCTGTAATCGCTGCCAAAGGTGTTTCAACAAAGTAAGTAGGGTGTGCTCTGTACTGAGTAAAGGTCTAAATACTTATGGAAGTGTGATATTGTTTTATTTTTTTTACATTTGCAAACATTTCTAAAAACCTTGCTTTGTCATTATGGGGTAGCGTGTGTAGATTGATGGAAGAAAAAAAACAATTTAATTAATTTTAGAATAATGCTTTAACGTAACAAAATGAGCAAAAAGTCAAGGGGTCTAAATACTTTCCGAATGCACCGTATATATATTATTTCAATTAAACACAGTAGGCTAATTGAAGGTTCAGCCCTGATCTATATATATTAGCATAATGTATTGGTTGGAAGTTGCTGCAATAGAACCAAGAAATGTCAGCGATTTCTGTTTTGTCCAAATCTTGTAGATAGACAATAAGCATTACATTAACAGAAAGCACATTGGAGTCTGCAGCAATCTATCATTAGAGCATTTTAGTAAATGACCATTGAAATGTAACATACCAATGCATATATACATGTTCTGATTGCTCTTCCAGTTTTATGATACATATTAAACATGCATTGTATGATAGGCTGGACATACACATGCAAATCTTAGAAAAAAGTATTATACAATGTGTATTTAACATGTAATGATAAATCCTTTTATAATTGGGCTATAATGTTTAAGATATGGAAATGTTTCCCTACATAGCTCTTAAATTAAAATCTGCGTCAGTATGTATTTTGCTTCAGATTTTCTTTGTTTTTCGTTGTTATCAATTAATTAAGCATTATCTACAAGTATGATGTATGTGTTATCTTGCATGCAGTGTCTGATGTGTAAACAAAATGCAAGGGATCTGTAAAAAAAATTAAGCATTTGTGTACCTTTTTGCACAATTTATATACCTAAATATAGTTGAAGGGTCTGACTCTGTTCTGAGACATGTATTGAGTAAAGATTAATAAAGGCAACCCTGAACTATATCTCATCACAGCTCTTCAATAGCTCTTTATTCAGACAAGTGCTGCTGGTGCAACCTGTTGACTGATTTGAGTGAATGCCCATTGATAAATGTAAAATGCATTGCTTTCGTTTCAATACTCATGACAATCTGAAGTGGATAAACATAACATCACATGCAGAATGCAGGGCAGGCGAAGACCTTTCACTTCACACCATCACACTCTAGCGGCCAGTAACATAATATACAATTCGATTCGCCTTCTGCTTTCACGTTGAGGAAGAGGGGGCATAGAGAACCATTTTTGGAGGAGTGCTGCATGGGTAAAACATGGCTGCTGTGAATTCATCAGAGAGACGCCAGGGCGACCCCAACGATGAGCTGGGGGACCCGGGGGATGTAGCACAGAAATGCGAATCATTTGAGTATAAATCGACAGACCCCGATAACACTTTTGCTGTTGAAGAAGACAGAATTCCCAAGGACTCCAATGAAAATAGAGAATCTAGTATTGTTACCGATGGGCTTGCTAGCCAGATTGAAAGTAGCATTGCGCTTCGAGCTAATGATAGATCAGAGATAGGTAATGAGTTAGTAGATTTAACGTCTTCTGAAGAAAATACCCACAACACCGATGTTTCCTACAACAAGCAGCGGCATTTCGATTGGTCTGAGACGGAGGACGAGGAAGACCGCACGGATGCAAAAGAGAATGGAAACGACGGTAAGTTTGTTTGCTAGCTAGCGTTGACTATGTTTCTTTCTTCGAATAGCCTGCCTTATCAATATAAGCTATCTAAGCTCACCGTCTATCTATTTTGGAAAACAGTCGTGTGCAAAAACAGACTGAAATGTACGGGGTATCCCTGGAAACATGCAGGATGCAGCATTGACTGTAAATGTGCTCCTGCTCACTTTAATTGCCAAGATGCTAGCGAGTTGTCTCATGCACTTAATGAGCTAGCTTTGTTATTGGCCAACCGTTTATCCAATAGAATATTGATCATGCAGGTGACTCAAAATAGTACACTAATCGTACCCTTTGATGTCATAAATGCCTTTTCATAATATTTTTGTGGAGATTGATTTGTGTAATAGGCCTGTTTTCATATTTAGTCTCAAAACGTTTGTATTCATGCTTACTCATGAACGCTTCACAATGACAATGTTGTATTTCTTTTGTATTTACAGTTCGTAACGGTGACATGGGGATGACTGAGGTGCAGCAGGAAAAGATTACTGAAGATGTCTCAGATGCAGAGGATGTGGAAAAGGAAAAATCACGTTCTGACGAGGAGATGGATGTATCCAAAGACACAGGTGAAGAACAAGACTGTAATGGAGGAGAGGAGGAGGAGGAGGAGGAAGGAGGAGAAGAGGAGCAAACAGTGAAACGGAGGAAATGTAGTCTGGAATGCAAAGACTGTGGGAAGAGGTTCACCCGTCGGGAGACATTTAACCTCCATCGTCACTTCCACGCTCACCAGGATGAACTGGCCTCACTCACCTGTAAGGAGTGTGGCCTTACCTTCCATCACCGCAGCAGCCTCATCAAGCACCGCAGTGAGCACCAACAGAAGGTTGAACAGCCTGTGGAGCGGAAGAGGAGAAGGAGCCCACAGGGAATCCACAAGGAGGAGAGGCCAGGCTTCCAGTGTGACCACTGTGAAGAGACTTTCCCAACACTGAGCAAACTGAGGCTCCACACCTGCAACTGTGCCCCGGATAAGGCGTACCGTTGCCCCCTGTGCCGCAAAGAGTTCCGCATGAAGATCTCCATCACCAGCCACATGCAGACCCACTCCCTGAGCACCCATCACTTCCGCTGCCAGGAGTGCCACAAGAGCTTCTCTGACATATTTTCCCTGCGTGACCACCAGGGCTCCCATGCCTCCCTCAAGCCCTACGCGTGCCCCGAGTGTGGCATGGTGTTCAGGCACCGCTCTGTCATGGAGGACCACCGTCGTAAGCACACAGAGGACACACAAGGCCCCCACCGGTGCAACATCTGTGGGAAGCACTTCAAGTATTCCAGCCTCCTGCAACAGCACCAATACCTTCACACAGGCCAGAAACCCTTCCGCTGCCCAGACTGTGGCAAAACGTTTGCCTTAGCCCAGAACATGAAGGCGCACTGCCGCCAGCATAGACGGCACCCTCACGCCTGCTCTGTTTGCCCCCTCACTTTCCCCGACCAGGGCAGTCTGCAGGCTCACGTGTCATGCCACGAGACAGTCGGGGGACTAGACAAGGAGAACACAAACCACGGGGTGGAGCCAAAACGTATATTCAACTGTCCTCTCTGTCCTCAGAACTTTCCTTCACCAGCTGACCTGAGGGCTCACATGCTGATCCATGAAGCAGAGCATGAGAGGATGGAGAACGGGGCGTGTAAAGACTGGGAAACAAACCGTTACACCTGTCCCCACTGTCCTGCCACCTACTCTGACCAGTCTAATATGATGGCCCACCTGACAACTCACACGTCTGCCCGGGTCAGTGTAGAGAGGCAGGGTAATGGACTTGAAGTAGGGAGATCTGCTCCACTTAACACTGCCAACGTTCCAGGGAGGTGGCATAGGGAGGAGATGAGTAGTAAGCCTTTAAAGTGTCCAGACTGTGGCAAGTCGTTCCGTCACCGCTCTGTGTTAACGCTGCACATGCGTATTCATTCCAAGGACAAGCCTTACCAGTGCAGGGTGTGCAACAAGTCCTTCAGATTCAACAGCTACCTGCAGCAGCACATGATCATTCACACCGGGGAGAAACCATACAAGTGCCCAGACTGCAGCAAGGACTTTGCTTTCCTGCAGAACATGAGAACCCATCAGAGGCTGCACACCCAGAAACCGTTCCGCTGCACAAAGTGCCGTAAGGGATACAGCGACGAGAATCAGCTTCAGCGCCATTTGCTGTCACACAACGGCGAAAAGCCCCACAAGTGCCACCTCTGTGAAAAGAGCTTTGGGCTGGCCTACCTGCTGCGGGACCATCTGAACACCCACACAGGCGAGAGGCCCCATCGCTGTCAGGAGTGCCACAAGACATTCCCCTGGCTCGGCAGCCTGCTGGTGCATCAGAAAATCCACGCTCGAAAGCGCCAGGGGTCGAGTCAGCCTTATTCTTTTCCAATGGCCATGAGGATAAGAGGCAGGGGTAGCAGGGGCCGGAGTGGAGGCAGGCTGGCATCAGGCTGGCCCAGGTGGGGTGGAATGGGGCAATCAGGTATGGACACGCCCCAACAAACACCTCCATATCAAGTCCCAATGTCAAGGAGTCCTGAGTGGCAGAGGAGGCCGGCCCAGCCACAGCCACCCATGTTTTCATCCCAGATGGATATGCAGCAGCCAGGGGAGACGTCTGCGAGAAGGCCTCCACCAGTCCACCAACAGTGGCGGGTGGAAGGTGGAGAACTGAGGCCTGTCCCACTGCCAAACCAGTCTCAACCGTCTCAGGATCCTGAAAGACAACCAGTGCATGTTCAACAGCAGCCATCTCCACAAACACAGCCACAGCAGGTACCACAGTCTCCACTGATACAACAACAAGTACAGCTACAGCCACATCTACATCCGCAGCTGCGCCAACAGCAGGTTCAGCATCATCTACAGTCTCCGCTGATCCAACAGCAATTACAGTGGCAGCAACCAGGTGGACAGCTCCAGCCACAGCTAGTACCACAACAGCAGTGGCAGCCTGACAGACAGTTGCTCCAGCTCCAGCAAAAGCTGCCCTGGTTACCAGATGCTCAGTCCCGGCCCACCCCACCACAGCAACCCCAGCAGTGGCACTCAGACGGCCTGCCTCGGCCACCCCCACAGCAGAGGAGTTCAGGCAGGGCAGAGGCACCTACAACGTCACAGCCTGGTCTTGGTGCATCTCAGAGCCTAGAACCCCCTCCTCCAGGAGAAAGTGGAGGGACCATGCCCTTGGGTAACAAAACACCCCCAGTGGCCGGGCCACAGAACCCCAGCCCATTAGCTGTGAGTGAGCAGGAGCAACACAGGCAACAGCCGAAGCCCTTGAGCTGGGGTAACACAGCCACTACACCACCAGTCCCCACAATGAGCTCTGTTCAGCTTGACTTCCCTGGGTCCCCCATTTACATGGATGGGGCTGCTTTGTGGGGTGGGCTGAGAACCTCTCCAGCAGTGCCACCATCCCAGAGCGCATCAAACAAACTGGGCCAAGAGCTTAAGCTGCCAAGATGGTCGAGCATCTCAGTGCCAATGCACAAAGCTGTTAATGAATCATCCACACCTCCTAGAAAAGAGGACACTAGAGTTTGGGACTTTAATGCACCTCTGGTAATGTCCCCAACTGTTAGTTCATCAGAGAAAGCTGGAAGTGGGCGTGAGCAGCAGAAACAGTGGTCTCCAGCTCTACTCAGTACATCCTCCTCAGCTCAGATGGGCCACAGCTCTGTCATGTCAATTTCAAGCTCTCCATCTCATGGGATTGGAGGTAGTCCCTGGGATTTCAAAGGATCCCCCTCAAACAAATCAGGCCTTAGCCAGGAGTTAGAGCAGCAGCAACAAAAACATCTATCTTCCAGCTGGACCAATGTACCCACATCCACCCAGAATGTTCCCATCTCCATTCAATATGACCCACAACGTTTCACTCACGGGGTGGGACCCACTGTGTGGGGTTTCCAAACCACTCCAGCTGGCCCGCAGCAGCAGCCAATGGTAACAGGCACTCAAATCATCATAAATCAGACCTCTCCTTTCTTCTCTCCTCTCCCTCCGCTCCCTCCTCTTAGTTTGCCTGGCTCACACCCTCTTCACTCTGTAGCAGTCGGCTCTATACCAAGGCCTCCACACCCAAACATTTTCTTCACGCCACAGGCGGTCATGAGTGAGAGGCCACACATGACACAGACCCTGTCGCTACCTCAGCTAGCCCCACGGCCTGTTCCTCACAAACTGGGCCGTTTGCCTTATGTCCCAGACCGCCTTCTCCAGTGCATGATCTGTGGGTGCTCTCTACCCCGGGAGTTGGACTTGCAAATGCACTACATGCAGCATGCACAGGGAGAGATTTGACACTGGCAAAGAGTGCATCTACCACTCTGTTTTTCCAAATGTTTTTAATGTACATTTATTGTATAACTATAGCAATTTAGCTGTGTTTTGTGTCCGTTTTGGACATTGTCTATGTTGTTGATCTCTCACTCTATAAGAAAGGGTCAGATACTCTCAAAAAGTGTATAGTTTGTTAACTTGATCAAGCACGGTTGTCAGTTTTCTGTGTTCACAGCTTTGCCTTGAACTGCAAAGAACTTAGAAATATGACGGTTTAATGGATTTCTTGGCCAGTACCATCATATTTATGGTGTTGTAAACATACCAAGGATTTACACTCGCAGGCCAGTTATTAGGTACACCACCCCGTTCACAAAAAAAAGTTGCTTACAGTATCTCATAAATGGCAGACCTCCTGGGTTTTTCACACACGACAGTGTCTTGGGTTTACTGAGAATGGTGCGAAACAGTCAGTGGTACTACATTTACATTTCCGTCATTTAGCAGACGCTCTAGATGGGTGTACCTTAAACTGGCCACTGAGTATGTCAACTTATGGATCTTTGTTAGTTTTTCTTTCTGTGTACACTCCTGTCTTTGTTACACCATTTACGTTTATTCCTCGAACAAGTGGATTTCACCTGTGTTGCACTGTATATTTGTGCCTTTATTGTTTCAAAACACTGCATGTTCTTTCTGCTCTCTCTAAATGTTGTAGTGGGTGTTATTCAAGTTGTCAGGTCTCTGAATAATGAGTCATTTGTATGAGTCATTTCTTATTCTGTCTTCATTTGGGTGAACATGTATCTTGTTTTGGTGCTAGAGTTATGAAATTAGGGTTATTGGGAGGAGCACACATTTTATCCAAACAGTGTGGCATGGATTAGTATACAAATTAATTTATTGCATTAAAATGAATAACTAATAACTAACTTTACCTGTTGGGTTTGTGATATTGTATCAACAACATGACAATGTTGCCAGAAGATACGCTTGTTTACACTGACCTGCAATGGGGTCGGAAAGCAATCATGGTTACATTAAGACACTGTGGAGCAGACGCGAGATATGGGTCGGAAAACGTACATCAATCCGAGGATGGGATATGCCACTGTATGCCAAATGTTACCTTTATCCATATTGTACATATCTTGCGCCGGCTCCACAGTGTCTTAATGTAACCATGTTTGCGTTGAGACACCAGTACAGCTCAGTGTAAATCAACGTAATGGTAGGGTCGTTATCTTCTGGCAAAACATAATGTAACATATTTGACGTTTTACTACATCTGTGCATTAGCAGTAGTTTTAAATATGTAAATACCTGGTAATAAAAATAATTGGGAAAGAATGCCATATTGTCGTCTGTATTCAATAAAACACAATGACATAATAGTCGTGCAATAATGAAAACAGTCTACCAAATCGATGTTTTCAACACAAAATGCCTTGCATAATATCCGTTACATTGCATGTTGAGAACTAATGGTTGGGTGTAATGGTGCTTGGAATTCAAGACGAATGGTAACTTGGAAAAAACGAGGTCAAATCATGCCGTCAGTTGTCTTCAGGTCGTAAAGTCGGAGCTCTAGAAAGAGGCCCGAGTTCCCGATTTGTAATTTCGAGTTGGATGACCGTTCAAAACGATTTTCCCCAGTCCAGTCGGAGCTCGTTTTTTCAGAGTTCCCATTTGTGTTATTGAACGCACTGAAGTCGGAAATCACAAATTTCCGAGTTCCCAGTTGTTGTGAACGCGGCATGATACGCTGATGTTCTCGCGACAGATCTGTGGCAAGGAAGTTGTCATTTGTCGTAATTTCCTAGGACGGAACCACTGTGCGGAGGAGAAGAGTAAGAGGCGCTCCGAACAACGTTCTAGGCCGCCTATGTCATTGTTTACTCCGTGAAAGGAGTTTTATTTTTGTATGCATTAGATGAGGCCCCCCTCTGAGAAAACTCAGGGGAAGTTAAGTAATAGAAGCGGTAAACACTAAGAACCAAGTTGCAGTGGCCTAGTAACAGCAAATCAAGCACCACGCTGAGTGTTAGCTATGGAGGATGTCTCCGCTGTAACGATCAAATACGAGGGAGGAGATGAACAGGAGTCGGAAGATGTCAGTGAAAATTTAACCAAGAAGGCCGAAAACAGCGCCAACAAGTCTGCCAAAGATGACAGTACCGATGGTAAGGGACCCCATCCGTTCACTATCATCTAAACACAGCTAACCTTAACTAATGCTACAACATGCTCAAATCCATGTTTTCTAGTTAGCTAATTAGCGTTAGCTAACTATTCTAACATGATCATATCCTAGCTAAGGTTATTGTTCGGTAGCCATTGACCAGATAGATCCATTTGTCCCATTTGATCTTGTTCACATGTTTAGCTAGCAAAGTAGCTTACTTAACTAGTGGTGACTAGGAAGCTGTGCGTGTAGTCTGTAACGTTGCTTAGGTTGCTAGCTAGCAAGGGTAAATAGTCGATCATCGGAATGACATTAGTACCGTTAGAGTTAAACGTCTACTCTTTGATCTTACGGTTTCTTCAATGTTACGTGAAATAAAATAGGCTGAAATAATACTGGGGCATATTTATTACGCCTATTATGTTGCAAAACGTTCCTTAAGTGGAAGCGAACGAAACGGGGACCTAACTCAATTTGTCCAGTAGGAATTCTCGTTTTAGTTGCCAAATGAAACGTTTGGCTAATAACGCCCCTGGACTAGCGTGATCACCTCACCAATGTTTGTTTTTGGAACTTCCCCGTAGGCCAGAGCCATCTAATTGTCCCCCACGATTAAATATTGGGTTGCTGCTGCTAATTTGGCGACCGGGGTGTGGGTGTATGGAAAGTGAATCAGCTAATTGGGAAGATACTATATGTTCCAACTCAAGAGCGTTTTGCGTTGCTGATTGGGCTACAGGACGAGTCGATAAGCCGGCGACCAGTGCACCTGCGTTGTATGGACATCGCTGCCGACCTGATACCTGACCGTGATACTCAGGAAGCGTCCTACTGGATATCATGGTCCTGTCGCCATGGGTAGCTAACGTGCCCCCCACAATAAATAACTAATATTAATAACCATCTAGACGTCCCCATGATGCATGCACATACAGTATACTCAGTGGGGAGGGCATGAATGGCAGCAACACCGGGACACTGCCCTTCGTTCCCGTTTGACAGTCACAGTAAGCACACTCATACAACGCATGAAGAAACAGTACACCCGTCATTGCTACTTTTAATAAAAGATAGGCAATTGTCAGTTTTAGAACTGAAATTGTACAATTTGTGTAAAACAGCGAAATGAGACTCATACTAATCCTCTGTCTTCAAAACAGAAGTACTCACGGTATGGCAGCTGAATCAATGTACGTAACCTATACTGCCCTACCAAGCAAAAGGGCAGTAACTTCTCATTTGGTTGAAAAATTAGGTAATGTCATTTTTGCTACATTAAGAACACGCTTAATCATGTGGACAAGTATCCTGCCTCTATTGTATTGTGTTTTGGAGACAATGGAGGTCATGTTAGCAGTAACTGCATAAAGTTACTTTGAAACCAAGGTAAAGAAAAGCCAATTCTCTCAGTTCCACGCTATGAGCAGTTACTGCCTTTTTGCTTGGTAGGGCAGTATAGCAGAGCGTTTCGACACATCCACTCCTTTCCACACGCCCACACCCACTCACCCATACTCAGGTCGCCGTATTGAGCAACATCTACCCACCTCTCAATTGGAGGGGGGACTATGGATATGTCTCTGTTGTACGTATGTTAGTCACACACGATATTGTGGTAATTTGGGTGAATGATGCATCTTGCCATAGACCTGGCACTTACACAATTACAATGATTGGCCCAAGGGTGGCACTATAGTAATCAACTAAAATTCCAAACGTTGAACAAGCATATGCCCTGTCCTGTTTGAGCTTGAATTGTCACTAATTGGCCCAAGTGCTGCATCATTCGTGGGGGACGACATGTTTACTGTTTTAGAGTAATACCTCTTAAAGGGCTCTGTCATAGGCTATTTATCATATAAGCAAAACAGAAGGTCTGAGTTTATTTGCCCAGGAGCTGAATAGGTGAATCTTTGATCATTTTATTCAATATCTTTGGGTGAGATTCTCCTATTTGAGACATGATGAAATGTTTGATATAGGTAACTTTATGGGGTCTCTCTAGAGTAGACCTACATTTGGCTCCATTCACCTCAAGGGAAATCATATGATCCCAATTCTTTCTCTGTCCACAGGTCAGTAGTGAATAGGATCACTTGACTGATCTGAAAGCGTGATGAACATTTAGGTTAAATCAAACTTTCCCAATACAGAAGTTAGTTTGAAATCCTTTTTAAATTAAGCTGCTTCACACATTGATGTGTCTTTTTATAACAATTACATTTCAGAAGTATATTATCCACAATGAGTTGACTCTCCATCGTTAGGGTGATATGCACTTTAGCAAAGATGTTCATAATTGTCAAGTAAAATGTCTTTCTGTCAAAATATACGTCCATCCAAACAAGTTGTATCCATTGCACTTTTTATCTTGATGATATGTATCGTAATAAAATATGCTTAAGTCTTGTTTCTTTTTGACAGTAATGGAATTTTGGATGATGGTCACCGTTTTATAATCGTTTTAATTTTTTTAAGACAAACATTTTCTCCTCTCCTCCTGAGCTGTGCTGCTGCAGGAGGGGGGGCGTTGCCTTGGCAACCCAAGACTTGATCGCTACAACACCTTGCTTATTCAGCAAGGAGCAACAAAGTTTCATTACGTTGTAACTAGTCCGTTACCACTGAAATGGACTCCACAGCATAAATGCCCAGCTGTCCTGTCTTCAGTCAGCTGTTCTTTCCACACCAAAAAATTAAACGGTTATGACGATTATTTTAATTTTCATGACTGTCTTCATCCATATTCGTTGCTTACACGATTATACGCTAATTGTGCAAGCCCTAATTTTACATGGAGGCACATAGTCATTATCTGACATAACTATTCATTTGTGTTATTGTTTGGTTTTCTTTTCTCTTTTCTTTGGCAACAGGAGTCGCCCTGACCTCCCATTTTCCCCTTTCTATTTTTAGGGGATGGGCTTTTCCGCTGTCTGGATTGTGGAGAAGCTTTTGGGGAGGAGGCGGCCTACCAGGAGCATCAACATGAGCACACCCATGATGGCCCAATAGTCTGCCTGGACTCTGACTCCCAATTGGATGGCTTGCTTGTTTCAGAGAGTGGTGGCCAACGTACACTATGTTGCGCTCTTTGTGGGCGCAAATTTGCAGACTCAAGGGGTTTTTACTCACACCAGGTCAAACACCGTAATGAAGCCCTCAAGCAGTCAACTCCTGTTTTGCAATCAACTCCTGTGGCCCAGTCAACAGCTGGGCCCCAGTCAACTCCTGATCAGAGCTTGGGGGTGGCTAAGCAGTATGTCTATGAATGTGAAGACTGTGGTAAATCCTATACTTCAATGGGCTCTTTCATTAGTCATACACGCTCACACAAGCAAGCTTCCAAATCAGTTTTCCATGAGCTGGCACACCTGAAAAAGAAGTCCTTTGAGTGTCAAACTTGTGGTCGCTGTTACTCCCGTTCATCAGCTCTTGATGCTCACCGCCGTTGTCATGAGGTCAAACTAATCCCAAAGTCCCGCAAAAGGGGTGCAGAGAAGCAACCGCCCGCAGAGGAGCCTGCCATTGCAACAGAGGACAGCAACAAAGCTTCTGAACAGGTAGATAGGGCACAGGAAAATCTGTTTGGGTGTTCATGTGGCAAAACATTTCGCGCCCAGTCTGGCCTGAAAACACACCAACGATTTAGCCACAATGACAAATGTTCTCCTGAAAAGCTTAAGAGAAAACCCCCAAAATTTGACTGCAGTGAGTGTGAGAAGACCTTCAGTTCTTACGCCGGCATGCTCTGCCATCAACGCTATCATATGAAACGAGGTGGTAGTGGTGGCAAAAGGTTTCCATGTGAGGAGTGTGGCAAGGTCTTCACAACGCTCACATTCTACTACAAGCACCAGCGTTTGGCTCATACTGAAGAGACTCCAGCAAAGTCTTTCCTTCATCAGGTTTGCCAGCTCCAGAAGAAAGCGTTTGAGTGTCAGGAGTGTGGGCTCCGGTTTTCCAGGGCCTCGGCTCTCCAGTCCCATCGGCTTTGCCACAACGATGTTTTTGGACGGACTGAGAAAGAATCCCAGACACAAACATCCCCACTACCTCAACATAAGCTATTACTGGATAACAAAACAGAAACTGAAACATTTGCTTTAGGGGCTATTGTCTACCCACAGGACACCCTTCAGACCCCTGTGACCGAGAGAGACCCCTGTTTCTATGAAACTGATGGGGATGCAGAGGCTGATGGAACTGATGATGTCAATGTAGAGGTGATCAGTATCAGTGCCTCAGATGGCTCTGTAAGGGATGAAGAAGAGTCACTACAAGAACTCAACCCTGATCTTGAATTACTGTGTGAATCAGACCAGGATGGAAAAGAGGAGATGGATGCTGTGTTGTGTCCAACGGAGTACATCTCTAATACACTTAAGTCTAAACCAGAGATTGATCTGAAAATTGTACAAATTGACTTTCCACCATTTTTAGGCGAAGGAGCTCAAACGGAGAAGGTTCAGGGACAAGACCCACCTAAAAGATTTAACTGTCCTGAGTGTTACCGCTGGTTTACCAGTGCTGCATCTTTGCGCTCTCACAAACTGTGGCACAGAGTAGATGGCAAAAAACGATGGAATCCTGAAAAGGATATTTTCAAGTGCGATGTTTGTGGGTTTGACACTACACATCGGAAAACCTACCACAATCACATGCGAAAACACGATGGCCGAAAACCCCACAAGAGTGTGTTGTACCAGCTTGCCGGACTACAGAAGAATAGCTTCAAATGTGAGGTGTGTGGAAAGTGTTTCTCACGCATGTCTGCCCTACACTCTCATCAGCGACAGCATCCAAAAAGCAAAGCTCATCCATGTCCAGATTGTGAGAAGACTTACTCTAATGCCAGTGGTTTGTACAACCACCGCAAAAGCTGCCACGCTCAAACCCCCACCCAAGATGAAGTATCAGACACTAAAAGTGAAGTGTTTAATCCAAAGAAGACTTTATTAGGCCCAAAGGTTTATTCTTGCGAGCGATGTGGGAAGGGCTTCTGGTCATTGGGTGCTTACGCTCACCACAAGCAGAATCAAGCTCAGTGTGCACATTTGAAGGAGAAGAATGAGCCAACAGTGTCTTCACATTCTGTCAATGACCCTCCACATGTTCGTGGTAAAGTTGCCTGCCCTGTATGCAGAAAGAAATTTCGTCACCAAGGGATTATGAAATCTCATATGAGGACGCACGAGAATGGGAATCATAGATGTGAACTTTGTAGCAAGTCTTTTCGCATGTTCTCAAGCCTCCTCAGGCACCAGGTTGTACATAATGCTCAAGTCCTCCCGCCTCCTATCAAGTCTTTTCAACATCAGGTAGAACAAGTGAAGAAGAACGCATACAGCTGCCCTGATTGTGGAAAACTGTTTTCACGAGCAAAGGCACTTAAATTCCACATGAAGAGCCATGGTTATGAGACCGACTACTCTGCCTCATCGCCTAAATCTGCTCTTGAGCTCGAGGAGCTGAAGTGTTCAACATGCCTTTCCCATTTCAGCAACAAATCTTCATTGCACACTCACCAAAAACAGTGTGGCAAGATAAAGACTGTCAGTAAAAGCCACAAGGAGGATATTGCCCAACATGACACAGTTCCTAAAGCAAAGAAGCTCAAATGTCCCTCCTGCCCTTCTCTTTTCAACAATTTACTGTCATTGCAGTATCATCGAAAAGAATGTGGCAAGCCGAGGGCAGTTGGAGGCTTGGATGTCAAAGTGAAAGGAGGTTTAGAGAAGGTGACAAAGTGCATTGTCAAAGACCTTGTGAAAACAACTCTGTCAAACAACTCGGGCACTGCGAAAATTACTAAATCTGTTACTGAAAAGGAACGTGGTGAACAAAAGGAGACCAATGAGTCCCTAACCTTGAAGAAAGCTGCCACAATCAACACAACTGATCTGAAATACAAATGTAAAGAGTGTGAGAGAAGCTTTGCTGTTGTAGGAGCACTGAATTTCCATAAAAGGATTCATGTTCTAGGTCACAAGTCTAAAGTAAAACCAAAGCTGAAATGTAAAGTGGGCGCAAGCCATGAAGAACCCAAGCAACCCATAAAGGTAGAGCAAACAACTAAAGGCCAATTCTGTTGTCCAGAATGCGGAAGACGTTTTATCTCCAATGCAGCCCTTGGCACTCACAGACGATGGCACACAGATAAGAAGTTTGCTGGGTCACTGATAAAAGATGACAATACAAATTCTGTTGGGCACAAGTCAGTGGACGAGGGACCTTTTCAGTGCAACAAGTGTGGAAAGGGCTTCTTTTACCTGTGTGTTCTCCGCCGACACCAGTTGTATTACCCGCCATGTCAGACCAAAGCCGAACCAGAGCCTACAGCACACACCAGCATGGAAGGCAACCGCAAACCCTTACGCTCTGAATTTGCATGTCCAGAATGTAACAAAACTTTCGTCAAGGGCTCACTTTTAGCAGCTCACTATGAAAGTGAGCATAACAAACCCATTGAGTCTGCAGATCTTCAGGGGGACCAGTCCATGACCATGTCCATTGAAGAGGTCCCGGAGCAGCCTGTCACATCACACAGCAAGTCTGAAGCCATTCCATTAAAGAAGCCAAAGCTTAAATTAAATCTTCACCAGTGTCCTCATTGTGATATGAGCTTCTTCAAGGTTCGAGGCTTGCGTGCCCACAAATGGCAGGCCCACTCCCAGGGCAAGAAGGTTAAGAGCAAGGGCACTTTGGCTGAGAGCGGGGACTCCGTTGCCATAAACAACTTGGCTACCAAGGGAAGTGAACCGGTTAATGAGAGTAAGGACTTTGTTACAGAAAACAAAGGCACGGTTGTCAAAACCGAACACTATGTTACAAAGAGTAAGAATGCTGTTGGCAGAAGGAGGAAGAAAGGTCGACCAGGTTTCAAATCCATCCCTTGCATTGATTGTGGGAAGAGATACAGTTCTTCTGGGGCACTTTATAATCACAAGAAAATCTGTGGAGTGCTCAAGCAGGAAGTTAATCCAGGAATGGCAGAAGTAGTGGAAGAGGAACCCACACCATCAACCCGCCTCTATGAGCAGACAATCAAATGCCTCTTCAAGTGTGACAAGTGTGGCAAAGCTTTCCCAACTGAAGAGCAATTAGGAACCCACAAGGACTTGGCAAAGAGCCGACCTCACTCTTGTGCCCTGTGCTGCCGTGGATATTGGACTGAGACTCAGTTGCAACAGCACCTGGCCTGGCATGACGAGGTCCGCCGGCGACTACCAACAGAGCTTCGTTACAGACTCAGTGCTTCTGTAAGCACAGGGCCCGCTAAACTCAATGTCCCTCTGCCTGATTTGAAGACGAAGTCATCCCTCAAGCCACCACCTACACCCCCCTCCCGGCCACAGAATAGCCACAAGTGTCAGCACTGTGGAAAAGCGTTTCTATCTCCAGGTGCTCTGCATAAACACGAGGCTCAACACGACAGCGATGGCTCCTACCGTTGCTCCCTTTGTCCCCGGACCTTCAGTGAGATTCGGGACCTCATTGATCATCACCAGGAATGTATGGGTGATGACAAAGGGCAGAGAGATCCCTACACTGCTGTCTCCTCTAGAGACACCGATGGCCTTACTTGCATTGAATGTGGAATGTCTTTCAGTCGAGAGTTGGAGTTGCACCAGCACTACATTGAACATGCTCGTGGAGCATATTAGATTAACAATGGAACTAATACAAATCAGCAGATATTAGAAGTGGAATTTGACTTTTTCATGCACTTATGCACCTCCTTATACTTCAGTTCAATTTCCAAGGTGGACATTCTTTTCTCCAGGGTATTTTTCAAGGACTAAGTGTCCAAGAGACTTGCTACATTTTACTATTCTAAGTATATCTATAGAATGCTGTTAACATTATTGCAAATATATCCACTAAGTGCTTCTTTTAGCTCTTGACACCATTTTATCTTTCTCAGGCTTTATTTCACACTGGACCTGTACATAAATGTAAAAATGTCTAAAGAAAAACTCATTTTATCAGTTCCACTGATTTGAAATGTGTCCTCTTGGTGTAGAAATGTGTAGTTATAGAGAAAGATAAAGTTCGCTAACTGCGTTTTCCTTTAGAAAATGGTGCTGTTTCTCTATGCCGAGAAATGATTACACCCTGTAAAGTACAGCGATTTGTCTGTCAAGGTAGGCACTAATTTAAGTTTGTTTTGCTTGACTTAGTATGCAAGGGGAGAATGTGAGTCACCCACTTTCAGTAACATGCACTTGACTTTTGAGAAATTAATCAAGTTCTGGCATTAACCTGTCTATATAAGATGGATGTTTATAGTATTATTAGTACCTATTTTTGGCTGTTTTCTTTTACAAAATATTACCAAACTAACATTGTATCATTTAATAATTAGAAAATTGAATGTTTTCATGGATTTCACTACCAAAGTTCCCAAATACTAACAGTTCATTGTGTTACTTTCCTGTGTTGTGAAAATGTTTATCTATCGTAATGAGTTTGATTTAACAAACTGGTTTAGCATTTGTTCAAGGAGTTGTTATTTTCCTTGTTGGCTTAAATGAAACGTTAAAGTTTTTAGACTATTGCTAATCTTTTGAAGTCATTACCTTTATGATCACTAATTTCAATGTAACCTTTTCCTTGTACCTTTAAACTACTACTGGTGTCTTATTAATGCAGACATGAAGAGTTTTAGTAAATGGTTAAAACTGTAGTTAAGTTTCCTGTGTGGTTCATTGTGTGGACTGAGTTACTGGTTTTAACGGACCTTTAAACTTGACTCAATAGATTCTAGTGGGCTTCCAGTCATGACGCGTCATGTTTACCGTTGGTCAGAAATGGTTGAGAAACATCACTACAATATAGATTATAAAATGCTTTCAAACTTAAAGCTGCAATATGTACAGTGCATTCGGAAATTATTCAGACCCCTTTACTTTTTCCACATTTTGTTACGTTAGCCTTATTCTACAATGGATTAAATAGTTTTCCCCCTACACAATACCCCACAATGACAACAGGTTTTTAGAAAGTTTAGCAAATTTATAATTTACATAAGTATTCAGACCCTTTACTCAGTACTTTGTTGAAGTACCTTTGGCAGCGATTACAGCCTCAAGGCTTCTTGGGTATGACGCTACAAGCTTGGCACACCAAAATATTTGGGGAGTTTCTCCCATTTTTCTCTGCACATCCTCTCAAGCTCTGTCAGGTTAGATGGGGAGTATTGCTGCACAGCTATTTTCAGGTCTCGCCAGAGATGTTTGATCGGGTTCAAGTCCGGGCTCTGGCTGGGCCACTCAAGGACATTCAGAGATTGTCCCGAAGCCACTCCTGCGTTATCTTGGCTGTGTGCTTTGGGTTGTTGTCCTGCTGGAAGGTGAACCTTCGACCCAGTCTGAGGTCCTCAGCGCTCTGGTGCAGGTTTTCATCAAGGATCTCCCTGTACTTTGCTCCGTTCATCTTTCCCTCGATCCTACTTGTCTCACAGTTCCTGCCACTGAAAAACATCCCCACAGCCTGATGCTGCCACCACCATGCTTCACCGTAGGGATGGTGCCAGGTTTCCTCCAGACATGTAGCTTTGCATTCAGGCCAAGGAGTTCAATCTTGGTTTCATCAGACCAGAGAATCTTGTTTCTCATGGTCTGAGAGTCCTTCAGGTGCCTTTTGGCAAACTCCAAGCAGGCTGTCATGTACCTTCTTACTGAGGCGTGGCTTCTATCTAGCCACTCTACCATAAAGGCCTGATTGTTGGAGGGCTGCAGAGATGGTTGACCTTCTGGAAGGTTCTCCCATCTCCACAGAGCAGCTCTGTCAGAGTGACCATCTGGTTCTTGGTCACCTCCCTGACCAAGGCCCCTCTCCCCTGATTGCTCAGTTTTGCCAGGCGGTCAGCTCTAGAAAGAGTCTTGGTGGTTCATAACTTCTTCCATTTAAGAAATGTGTTCTTGGGGACCTTCAACACTGCAGAATGTTTTTGTACCCTTCCCCAGATCTGTGCCTCAACACAATCCTGTCTCCGAGCTCTACGGAAAATTCCTTTGACCTCTACCTGTTTTTTGCTCTGACATGCACTTTCAACTGTGGGACCTTACATAGACAGGTGTGTGTGTGCCTTTCCAAGTGATGTCCAATCAATTGAATTTACCACAGGTGGGCTCAAGGATTATCAATGGAAACAGAATGCACTTGAGCTCAATTTCAAGTCTCATAGCAAAGACACTGAATACTTAAGTAAAGGTATTTCATTTTTTTTTTATCAATTTGCATACATTTCTAAAAACGTGTCTTTGCTTTGTCATTATGGGGTTGTGTGTGTGTGTGTGTGTGTGTGTGTGTGTGTGTATAAACTTTGATTAATACATTTTAGAATAAGGCTGTAATGTAACAAAATGTGGGAAAGGGGAAGGGGTCTGAATACTTTCGGAATGCACTAACTTTTTGGGCGACCTGACCAAATTGACATAAATGTGTGTTATGGAATTGTCATTGAAAGCACATCTAAAAAGCGGTAGATACGTTTTGTGTGTGCTATTTCTATGCTTCCCGTTAAGTTTCTAGTTTTTGTCTTTTACTTTCGGTTTTGTAAACCAACTGAAATTACAGTATTTTTGTTTATGGCAAAGATATTTCACAGCAGTTTAGATGTTACAGTGATAATCTACTCTATACTTGCTTGTTTTGTCACAAACTGAAACTAGTTTAGCAACCAGGAAATGGCGGGGGGATTTCTGCATAGTGCTTCTTTTTAATTGTTTCACACTCAAATGATAACCTATGCAGTATTAGATACACTTCTTTTATACAGTTAAACAAGTTATGGTACAGTCGTTTGTTTTGGGGGGGATAATCCTGAATCAATCATGAATAATGAGTGGGAAAGTTAGACTCGCATATCACCCGGCTGTGATTGGGAGTCCCATAGGGCGGCGCACAATTGGCCCAGCACAATTGGCCCAGCATCGTCCGGGTTTGGCAGGGGTAAGCCGTATTTGTTCTTAACTGACTTTCCTAGTTAAAGGTTAAATAAAAAATGAAATACCCCCTAGACATGCTAACCTCTCACCATTACAGTAACACTGGAGGTTAGAATTTTGGGGGGGCATGATATTTGTGCGTCCAACTTTCTCACTCATCTTTATTCACGTTTCATTCAGGATTATCTGTAATCATGGTAGAATCCACATTAATGTAGAAGTGTTTAGAAACATTCTTATTTACAGTAAAAGTGAGTCCAAAATGACATGATACATTATTTACCATTTAATTTATATTGGGCACAGAATTATCTGAAACAACCAAAACAAACCGCAAATGCATCCAACAAATCTGTAGTCACCAGCTTGATGTAGTCATTGCGTGGAAGTGTTTCACTTTTTAATACACCTACAGTACTAGTCAAAAGTTTAAACACTACTCATTCAAGGGTTTTTAAAAATATATATATTTATTTCTTCTAGAATAATAGTGACATCAAAACTATGAAATGGCACATGGAATCATGTACTAAGTAAAAACATGTTAAACAAATCCAAATATTTTATATTTGAGATTCTGCAAAGTAGCTACCTTTTGCCTTGATGACAGCTTTGCACATTCTTTGCATTCTCTTTGCAGTCTTGAAGGAGTTCTCACATATTCTGAGCACTTGTTGGCTGCTTTTCCTTCACTCTGCGGTCCAACTCATCCCAAACCATCTCAGTTGGGTTGAGGTCAGGTGATCGTGGAGGTCCGGTCATCTGATGTAGCACTCCATCCCTCTCCTTCTTGGTCAAATAGCGCTTTCACAGCCTGGAGGTGTGTTGGGTCATTGTCCTGTTGAAAAACAAATGACAGTCCCACTAAGGGCAAACCAGATGGGATGGTGTACCGCTGCAGAATTCTGTGGTAGCCATACTGGTTAAGTGTGCCTTGAATTTTAAATAAATCACTGACAGTCTCACCAGGAAAGCACCCCCACACCATCACACCACCACCTCCATGCTTTATGGTGGGAATCACACATGTAGAGATCATCCGTTCACCTACTCTGCGTCTCATAAATACACGGCGGTTGGAACCAAAAATCTCATATTTGGACTCATCAGACCAAAGGACAGATTTCCACAGGTCCAATGTCCATTGCTCATGTTTCTTGGCCCAAGCAAGTCTCTTCTTCTTATTGGTGTCTTTTAGTAGTGTTTTCCTTGCAGCAATTCGACCATGAAGGCCTGATTCACACTGTCTCCTCTGAACAGTTGATGTTGAGATGTGTCTGTTACTTGAACTCTGAAGTATTTATTTGGGCTGCAATTTCTGAGGCTGGTAACTCTAATGACCTTATCCTCTGCAGAAGAGGTAACTCTGGGTCTTCCTTTCCTATGGTGGTCCTCATGAGAGCCGGTTTCATCATAGCGCTTGATGGTTTTTGCAACTGCACTTGAAGAAACTTTCAAATTTCTTGAAATGTTCTGCTTTGACTGACAAAGCAATTATGGACTGTCGTTTCTCTTTGCTTATTTGAGCTGTTCTTGCCATAATATGGACTTGGTCTTTTACTAAATAGGGCTATCTTCTGTATACTGTCACAGCACAACTGTTTGGCTCAAACACATTAAGAAGGAAAGAAATTCCACAAATGAGCTTTTAACAAGGCACACCTGTTAATTGAAACGCATTCCAGGTGACTACCATTTGAAGCTGTTTGAGGGAATGCCAAGTGTGCAAAGCTGTCATCAAGGCAAAGGGTGGCGACTTTGAAGAATCTAAAATAGAAAATATTTTGATTTGTTTAACACTTTTTTTTTGTTGGTTGCTACATGATTCCATATGTGTTATTTCATAATTTTGATGTCTTCACTATTATTCTACAAAATAATAAAAATAAAGAAAAACCCTTGAATGAGTAGGTGTGTCCAAACTTTTGACTGGTACTGTATGTGTCCCTATACTTTTGGTCCCCCCATTTTAGGGTACCATGTACAAAAGTGCTGTAATTTCTAAACGGTTCACCTGATATGGATGAAAATACCCTCAAATTAAAGCGGTCTGCACTTTAACCTCAGGTATTGCACACTACATCAAATCCAATTTTATTGGTCACATACACATAGATTTAGCAGATGTTATTGCCGGTGTAGTGAAATGCTTGTGGACACCTGCTCGTCGAACATCTTTTTCCAAAACCATGGGTATTAATATGGGGTTGGTCCCCCCCTCTTTGCTGCTATAACAGCCTCCACTCTTCTGGGAAGGCTTTCCGCTAGATGTTGGAACATTGCTGCAGGGACTTGCTAATATTCAGCCATGAGCATTAGTGAGGTCGGGCACTGATGTTGGGTGATTAGGCCTGGCTCGCAGTCAGCGTTCCAATTCAACCCAAAGGTGTAAGATGGGGTTGAGGTCAAGGCACTGTGCAGGCCAGTCAAGTTCTTCCACACTGATCTTGACAAACATTTCTGTATGGACCTTGCTTTGTGCACAGTGGAATTGTCATGCTGAAACAGGAAAGGGCCTTCTCCAAACTGTTGCCACAAAGTTGGAAACGCAGAATTGTCTAGAATGTCATTGTGTGCTGTAGCGTTGATTTCCCTTCATTGGAACTAAGGGGCCTAGCCTGAACCATGAAAAACAGCCTCAGACCATTATTCCTCCTCCACCAAACTTTACAGTTGGCACTATGCATTGGGGCACGTAGCAATCTCCTGGCATTCACCAAGCCCAGATTCGTCTGTCGGACTGCTAGGTGGTGAAGCGTGATTCATCACTCTAGATAACTCGTTTCCACTGCTCCAGAGTCCAATGGAGGCGAGCTTTACACCACTCCAGCTGACGCTTGGCATTGCACATGGTGATCGTATGCTTGTGTGCGGTTGCTCGGCCATGGAAACCTATTTCATGACGCTCCCAGCGAAGAGTTGTGCTGACGTTGCTTTTAGAGGCAGTTTGGAACTCTGTAGTGAGTGTTGCAACCGAGGACAGATGATTTTTATGCGTTTCAGCACTCGGTGGTCTCGTTCTGTGATTTTTATGTGGCCTACCACTTCGCGGCTGAGCCGTTGTTGCTCCTAGATGTTTCCACTTCACAATAACAGCACTTAGTTGACAAGGGCAGAAATTTGACCAACTGACTTGTTGGGAAGGTGGCATCCTATGACGGTGCCATGTTGAAAGTCACCTAAGGCCATTCTTCTGCCAATGTTTGTCTTCTCTATGGAGATTGCATGGCTGTGTGCTCAATTGTATACACCTGTCCGCAACGGGTGTGGCTGAAATAGCCAAATCCACTAATTTTGAAAAGGTGTCGACACACTACTTTCTTTATATGTATCATTTAAAATCTGAAGTGCTGGAGTAGAGAGCCAAAACAACATGTAACACTCCCAATACTTTTGTAGCTCACTCTATATGTTGGGGGTGTAAGTGGTGTGTGTTTGTATTATGTGATTAGTCTTGCAGTGTATTGTCATTATGTATCCAATCATGTCAGTTATTAATGAGCCTAAAATATAGAACATTTTGAGGTGACAAGGAGTGGGATTGAGCATGTTCAGCCTAGCAGTGGAGAGAACTACATAACTGTAAGTTTGAGTTTTCTGGTGCACTTAAAGTTGCAATATGTAACTTTTTGGGAGACCTGACTAAAATCACATAGAAATCTGAGTTAAAGATCTGTCATTCTCATTGAAAGAAAGTCTAAGAGGCAGTAGATCTGTTCTGTGTGCTATTTCTATGCTTCCCATTCTTAGCTTTGTTTTTCCGTCTTTTACTTTCGGATTTGTGTACCAGCTTCAAACAGCTGAAAATACAATATTTTTGGTTATTGAAAAGGTATTTCACAGTGGTTTATGTTACAATGATTCTCTACACTATACATTGCCTAATTTCAGTTTGTGGCAAAATAAGCAAACTATTAGAATTTTAGCAACCAGGAAATGTTCACCTTTTAAAACACTATATGGTTGTGCTAAAATGTGTCAATAGTTGTAAACATCTTGGTTGTGAAAAATATGCCCCTTCATCCTAAATTCCAAGGTGATGCTATTGATAGTTTGGCAATTCAATCTGAGATAGTATATCTTAACAAAAGGATTGAAACAAGTTCAAGTAAATTATTGAAAGTTTAACAAAATTACAGGCATGTCATGGTACTATATTGTCCTAATTTATGCTCCCTTTCTCTCCTCCACAGTGAAACTAGCCAGTATGAGGTGTCAGGACTGTGGACAGCAGTTCACTCGCTGGGAGGCCTTCAAGACTCACCTGCGCAAGCATGTCCTGGAGGAGGCGATGGCGGAGGAGGAGGAACGAAGGCAGGGCATTAAGAGAGCCCTGGAGACGAACGGGAGCATCGGCAATGTGGAGTCGGCAGCACCTGAGAAAAAGCAGAAAAATAATGCCGATGGTGATTACGAAGAGAACAGTGATGTAGACGTGGAAGGTGATGAAGAAGACGATGAAGAGTTCTTCGACAGTTCCTGGCAGGTCAGACCATCAGAGATCCTCACAGTTCGTCCGCGCGTTGCCATGCTGTCTGAGGAGGAGAAGCCAGTCTTCAGCGGCTCCCACAAGGTCTATGCATGCTCCATCTGTGGGAAGGTCTACTCCTACCTCGAGTCGTTTAGAAATCACCAGAAGACACATGAAAAAGAAGAAAAAAAACAACCCACAGAGAACAAGTGCCCGGACTGTGGGAAGGTCTTTGCTCGCCCATCCCTTCTGGTGACTCACTTGAAAGTGCACAGGCCTCCCGTGCCGATGGAACCCTCCACTCTGAAGTGCGATCAGTGTGTAAAAAACTTCAATTCCTTGCAGACGTATTTGATCCACATGGACCTGCACAAGCAGAAGCCTTTCTGGTGCCTGGCCTGTGCTAAGGGCTTTAGGGATGAGCTCTCTCTGGACAAACACCTGCAGGGCCACAACCTGAGGCGCCACAAGTGTGACCTCTGTGAAAAGTCTTTCCGCGTGCCCGCTGAGCTCCGCTACCACTACAATACTCACACCGGCGCCAAGCCCTACAAATGCATGCTCTGCAAGAAGAACTTCTCCCAGCTGGGCAACCTCATCACACATCGGAAGAAGCACGTAGGGGTCTACGTCGGGGCCAGCAAGACCCCACTGGGACCCAGGAACCACCTGTTTGCTGGGAGGCGAAGGGTGACAGAGATGAAGAGGCTGGTGTTCACAGGGATGGGTAGCACAGAGGAGGCAGAGGTGATAGATATGCTTCAAGAACATCAAGAGGAGGAAGAAGAGGAAGATATTGAGGTGGGTGAGGAGGAATCTGGATCAGAAGAGTCGGGGTCTGAGTCGAGTTCTGAAGATTCTGGCGCTGAGGAATCGTCTAAATCAGATTCATCAGACTCTTCTGGATCTGATTCCTCTGACAACTCTGATTCCTCTGGATCGGGAGTGGAGGAGAAGGAGCAAGAGGGGAAAGAAGAGACTGCATTGGAAGCACATGTAGCGGAGCAACAGAAAATAAATAAGGATTGGGAGTGTTTTGAATGTGGTGAAGGGTTTGATCAAGAGTCAGCGTTGCACCTGCACTATATGAAACACGCCAGTGGGGAGCTGCCAGTACAATGACGGCCCAGTACATGAGATTAGCGGTGAAATTATTGGTGAGTTGGGCACTGTTCAATGTGTTTCTACTACTTCAGAGTTGAGTCACTGCTGAGCCCTTGAATTGGAGAACACTGAAGAAAATTCCAAATGATCCAAAAAATTGTTGATCCCCTGTATGACTTATTTTTGTCCTTTTTTCTGCCATGTTTTTTTTTTCTGGCTCCAAGTGTAAATGTTTTGAAGTGTGGGATGAATGGGTGAATTTAGTTGTATGAGTTGAATGCCATGAGGAAGTTAGCTTTTTTTTCTTGCTACTTTGTCTTTACATTTAGATTTGTTTCTCACTAATCCAAATGTTTTTGTGCATTTTTGGTAAGAAAGAGGTGGGGGTTTTTTGTAGACTCAGATTTCCAGAATTTAATTTCTTCAACTGTGCTTATCTATACATGATATTGAAAGAAGACGAGGCAGATTGGCGTTAGTTTTTCACACCCATTTTCAATCCGAGAGGTCTAAATTCTGTATTTACACCGACCATATAGAAAATTGTAATTTGATAAAACTTTGATTAGATTTAGTGTTGCCGAGTTCCCTGAAATGTAATCTAAAAACAACTTGCTTTCTTTCTTTCCCTCTTCAATTTTATTCAATCATGTTTATTTCTATCATGTTTTTCATTATGAAATCTAGCTTTCTTTTGAAGTAAACTTGGGTTTTTCCATTTATCAGTAATGGGAAGACATTGTCTGAACATGACTCCTTTGCAGAGATGAGAAATTATTTTGTTATTTATTTATTTATTTATATATATATATATATATATATATATATAGTACCAGTCAAATGTTTTGACATCTACTCATTCCAAGGTTTCTTTATTTTTACTATTTTCTACATTGTAGAATAATAGTGACATCAAAACCATGAAATGACACGTATGGAATCATGTAGGAACCAAAAAAGTGTTAAACCAATCAAAATATATTTTATATTTGAGATTGTTCAAAATAGCCACCCTTTTCCTTGATGACAGATTTGCACACTCTTGTTATTCTCTCAACCAGCTTCACTTGGAATGCTTTTCTAACAGTTTTGAAGGAGTTCCCACATATGCTGAACACTTGTTGGCTGATTTTCCTTCACTCTGCGGTCTAACTCATCCCAAATCATCTCAGTTGGGTTGAGGTCAGGTGATTGTGGAGGCCTGGTCATCTGATGTAGCACTCCATCACTCTCCTTCTTGGTCAAATTGCCCTTTCACAGCCTGGAGGTGTGTTGGGTCATTGTCCTGTTGAAAAACAAATTATAGTCCCACTAAGCACAAATGAAATGGGATGGCGTATCGCTGCAGAATTCTGTGGTAGCCATACTAGTTAAGTGTGCCTTGAATTCTAAATAAATCACTGACAGTGTCACCAGCAAAGCACCCCCACACCACCACCTCCATGCTTTATGGTGGGAATCACACATTTTGAGATCATCCATTCACCTACTCTGCGTCTCACAAAGACATGGCGGTTGGAACCAAAAATCTAAAATTGGGACACATCAGACCAAAGGACAGATTTTCACCAGCCTAATTCCATTGATTGTGTTTCTTGGCCCAAGCAAGTCTCTTCTTATTGTTGTCCTTTAGTAGTAGTTTCTTAGCAGCAATTTGACCATGAAGGTCTGATTCACACAGTCTCTGAACAGTTGATTTTGAGATATGTCTGTTACTTGAACTCTATGTAACATTTATTTGGGATGCAATTTCTGAGGCTGGTAACTCTAATGAATTTTCCTCTGCAGCAGAGGTAACTCTGGGTCTTCCTTTCCTGTGGCGGTCCTCATGAGAGCCAGTTTCATCATAGAGCTTGATGGTTTTTGCGACTGCACTTTTTCCGTATTGACTGACCTTCATGCCTAAAAGTAATGATGGGCTGTACTTTCGCTTTGCTTATTTGAGCTGTTCTTGCTATAATATGAACTTAGCCCTATTTGGTAAAAGACCATCTTCTGTATACCGCCCCTACCATGTCACAACACAACTGATTCGCGCATATGCATTAAGAAGGAAAGAAATTCCACAAATGAACTTTTAACAAGGCACACCTGTTAATTGAAATGTATTCCAGGTGACTACCATATGAAGCTGGTTGAGAGAATGCCAAGAGCATGCAAAGGGTGGCTACTTTGAAGAATCTCAAATACAAAATATATTTTTATTTTGTTTTACACTTTTTTACTGCATGATACCATATGTTATTTCATAGTTTTGATTTCTTCACTATTATTCTACATTGTAGAAAATAGTAAAAATGAGTAGATGTGTAAATGTTTGACTACGTTACTGTTACCATGTACTCTAGTATGTACCAGGAATTCTTATTCTATACAACCATATCACTCGCTCTTCTGTCAGTCTGATAACCTATTCAGCTTTATGGTTTTTGAAAAAGCTTTGTGTAGGATTTTTTTTTTTTTCGATGAAATTTCTGTTTTTGTAATCATAGAATTGTAACTTGTGTGACAAATTAAATGCATTTTGAGTCCTCTCTTTGTATGTGTACATTCCATAGATAAGATGGTCTTTTTTACATCACAATTATCTTCTCACTATAGTCATTACAATCTGAATCTAGACTATGTTAAGTATTTAAGCCTCCAACCCTGCATTTGTGTGCGCATAATAAGGCATGTTTTCTGCTCTGTGTGGCGCAAAGGGGCGACATCTACTGGCCTATGTGCATTCCTTGATCTGGCTGTTGGAAAAGGAAATAGAGCTGCTGCACGGGAGCTTGGTCTTAATGAGTCGATGATAAGACGTTGGAAACGGCAGTGTGAGGAATTGACTCAGTGCAAAAAGACACTGAGTTTTAATTTTAAATTTTTTGTTACAAGCTGTGTTTCGTTAAAGCTTATTTATTTCTGTTACAAGCCGTGTTTCGTTAAAGCCTGTGTAAAGTTCATTTGTTTCAATGTACCGGTAGGCACCTGCGGCTTATAGACATGTGCGGCTTATTTATGTTCAAAATATATATTTTTTAAATTCAGTGGGTGCGGCTTATATTCAGGTGCGTTTAATAGTCCGGAAATTACGGTACATCAGTGGTCACCAACCTCTTCTGAGTCAATATCGCTTTCTGAGTCTAAAAGCAAGCAGAGATCTACCACTCAGATTTTGTATTTTTAAACATGACTTAAAAAACATAAGCTTATGCAACATTAACCTATTAAAAACTGTTCTGTAGCAATGAGGTTTGTGCAGTAGGCTATAGGCCCAATACATTGTCATTGCATATTGGCTGTGTTTGAATTGCCCTGCCAATGTTCTTCTCAGACCATTTTGAAGTTATTTTAGTTATATGATCACACTGGTAATTAATAATGTGTGGTATTACTTGAGGCACAGCTGAGGGAGCATAATCATTTGTTTTTTATTTTACTGATAGCCTGCATCTGATGGTCAATCTGAGAGGCGGGAGAGAGCAGTGGTGAGTGCCTCTCCCTCCCTCTGCTGAGAAAAGGGGACAGTCTTCCTGCTTATGGATAACTCAAGTTGTACTGCATTATTTCTACCTCATGCACCAATTCATGTTGTTACTACTATGACCAGAGAAAGTGAAATATTCCTCGATATTAAAAGCCGCTAATAATAACAATGCAAGCTTGTCGAAACAATTTGCTATACTCATTCATTGCTGCTGCTGATTTGATTGTAGCGTGAGTGGAAGTAGGGAGAACATTTTCTGGCTTATCAAAGTGTTGACAGTGCACAACTTAAACATTAAAACAGCAGCTCTTTGCTGTATTCATTGAGTCTCTAGTCATGGTTTTAAATGTTTTGAAATCTCACAGTATCAACTTTGCTGTGCGCTCAAGGCTTCTTTTTAGACATGGCGATCTGAGCTATCTGATTGGCCAGCGGTAGGTCTATAGGTGCACTTGATTTGCTCTCTGGACCTGACAGGTATGCAAAGTTCTAGGTGCACTTCCCGGTGCTTGGCCTGCTGAATCAAGTGCATCTACCGTGAATAGCGATAAATGAATGGGAACACAAGGCTTTATTGTTGTTGTTTTTGTACAGAAATGTTTGGTGATCAACCAGGCGATGGCAATCGACCGGTCGGTGACCATTGCTCTACATCAGTGGTTCCCAAACTTTCTATATATATCTCGTACCCCTTCAAACATTCAACCTCCAGCTGCGTACCCCCTCTAGCACCAGGGTCAACACACTCTTAGATGTTGTTTTTTGCCATCATTGTAAGCCTGCCACACACACACTATACGATACATTTATTAAACATAAAGAATGAGTGTGAGTTTTTGTCACAACGCGGCTCGTGGGAACTGACAAAGAGCTCTTATAGGATCAAGGCACAAATAATAATATAATAACAATCAATAATTTTGCTCTTTATTTAACCATCTTACATGTAAAACCTTACTTGTTCATCGAAAATTGTGAATAACTCACAACAGGTTAATGAGAAGGGTGTGCTTGAAAGGATGCACATAACTCTGCAATCTTGGGTTGTATTGGAGAGTCTGTCTTAAATCATTTTCCACAGTTTCTGCCTGTATTTAGTTCATGCTAGTGAGGGCCGAGAATCCACTCTCACATAGGTACGTGGTTGCAAAGGGCATCAGTGTCTTAACAGCGTGATTTGCCAAGGCAGGATACTCTGAGTGCAGCCCAATCCAGAAATCTGGCAGTGGCTTCTGATTAAATGACATTTTCACAGAACTGCTTCACGGAGCCCGATGCATTCTTACAACATTTGGGAGATGCGCGGTGATGAGGTACCCATGCAAGCGCAATGCCTTATTTTTATTTGCTAAACAAGTTTGAACAGATTTTTGCTTTTTTCAAGAGCCTCACTCAATTTTTGCTGATGCCATATAGTTTGGCGGTCACAGTGGGGCAATGATATTTGTCTTTCCCATGGATCTGAACGCTCCGCTGGGGTCACTACAATGAAAAATACCTTTTGGTGGTAATATTCTACACTCGGAATGTGACCCCTTTGGTCACTTTATTTGTCTTGTGATCAGTTATGTAACCGATGTGAAATGGAAGAGAGGGACGGAACCTACACTGTTACATTGGTGCCGTGACCCGGATCATTGGTTGCTGCGGAAAAGGAGGAGGTCAAAGGGGGGGTGAGTGTAACCGATGTGAAATGGCTAGTTAGTTAGCGGTGATGCGCGCTAATAGCGTTTCAATCGGTGACGTCACTCTCTCTGAGACTTGAAGTAGGGTTTCCCCTTGCGTTGCAAGGGCTGCGGCTTTTGTGGCGCGATGGGTAACGATGCTTCGTGGGGTGTCAGTTGTTGATGTGTGCAAGGGTCCCTGGTTCGAGCCCGGGTTGGGGCGAAGAGAGGGACGGAACCTACACTGTTACAGTTACAATGGCATTACTCTCATTACTGTAAACTACTATGGGTACAACACCAAACATGAAAATGATGAGTTCCTTGAATGTATAGAGAAACATATACTTCATGGGACATTTAGATAACCAAATTCATTATTATTGATAGTAGGGGACTTTAACATTACTATAGATAATTCATCTGATAGATGGCCCCCAGGTAGGCCAACCAGTCAGAATTGTGGTTTAATACTTTTTATGGAAAAGTTTGATCTTACTGATATATGGAGAGAGAGGTTTCCGGCCGACAGATCATTCACTTGGAGTAACAAAACAGGTTCCAGACAGTCCAGAATAGATTTTTGGCTTATATCCAAATGTATTGATAGTGAGTGTGTTACTACAAATATTTGTACTACTCCCCTCACAGACCACAGGGCCATTTACATTGATATCAAAATATTTACCCCTGATACTAACCTTGGTAGAGCATCCTACTGGAAGCTAAATAGCTCGTTATTAAATAATGATGTAGTTAAGTTTGAGGTTAAAGATCTGCTCTCACACTTTTGGGAAAGGGCTTGTGAAGAAAAATCTTAATCCAAGAACTGGGAGCTCTTAAAATTTGAGGTGTCCAAATACCTTAGAAAATATGGTAGTAATGTTGCTAAGACCAGAAGAGCTGAGGAGGAAAAGGTGATCATTAAGATAACTTCCCTTTCTCAGTGGTCCCCAGCCGGCCTCTGGGGGGAGGAGAAGATGGAACTGATTGAGTTACAAAATAAACTGGATAATATATATAGATTAAATCAACTGGATAATATGTATAGATTAAATAAACTGGATAATATATATAGATTAAATCAACTGGATAATATATATAGATTAAATAAACTGGATAATATATATAGATTAAATAAACTGGATAATATATATAGATTAAATAAACTGGATCATATATATAGATTAAATCAACTGGATAATATATATAGATTAAATAAACTAAATCATATATATAGAGATTAAATAAACTGGATAATATATATATATTAAATAAACTGGATAATATATATAGATTAAATAAACTGGATAATATATATAGATTAAATAAACTGGATAATATATATAGATTAAATAAACTGGATCATATATATAGATTAAATAAACTGGATCATATATAGAGATTAAATAAACTGGATAATATATAGAGATTAAATAAACTGGATCATATAGATTAAATAAACTGGATAATATATATAGATTAAATAAACTGGATAATATATATATATTAAATAAACTGGATAATATATATAGATTAAATAAACTGGATAATATATATAGATGAAATCAACTGGATAATATATAGAGATGAAATAAACTGGATAATATATAGAGATGAAATAAACTGGATAATATATAGAGATGAAATAAACTGGATATTATATATAAATTAAATAAACTGGATAATATATAGAGATTAAATAAACTGGATAATATATATAGATTAAATAAAATGGATAATATATATAGTTTAAATAAAATGGATAATATATATAGTTTAAATAAAATGGATAATATATATAGTTTAAATAAAATGGATAATATATATAGATTAAATAAAATGGATAATATATATAGATTAAATAAACTGGATAATATATAGAGATTAAATAAACTGGATAATATATATAGATGAAATCAACTGGATAATATATAGAGATGAAATAAACTGGATAATATATAGAGATGAAATAAACTGGATAATATATAGAGATTAAATAAACTGGATATTATATATAAATTAAATAAACTGGATAATATATAGAGATTAAATAAACTGGATAATATATATAGATTAAATAAAATGGATAATATATATAGTTTAAATAAAATGGATAATATATATAGTTTAAATAAAATGGATAATATATATAGATTAAATAAAATGGATAATATATATAGATTAAATAAACTGGATAATATATATAGATTAAATCAACTGGATAATATATATAGATTAAATAAAATTGATAATATATATAGATTAAATAAAATGGATAATATATATAAATTAAATCAACTGGATAATATATAGGGATTAAATAAACTGGATAATATATATAGATTAAATAAAATGGATAATATATATAGACTAAATAAACTGGATAATATATATAGATTAAATAAACTGGATAATATATATAAATTAAATTAAATGGATAATATATATAGATTAAATCATCTGGATAATATATAGAGATTAAATCAACTGTATAATATACATAGATTAAATAAAATGGATAATATATATAGATTAAATAAACTGTATAATATAGATTAAATAAACTGGATAATGTATATAGATTAAATAAACTGGATAATATATAGAGATTAAATCAACTGGATAATATATTGAGATTAAATCAACTGGATAATATATCGAGATTAACTGGATAATATATATATATATATATATATATATATATATATACATAGAGAGAGAGAGAGAGATTAAATCAGCTGGATAATATATATAGATTAAATAAACTGGATCATATATATATAGATTAAATCAACTGGATCATATATATATATATAGATTAAATCAACTGGATCATATATATAGATTAAATAAACTGGATCATATATATAGATTAAATCAGCTGGATAATATATATATATAGATTAAATAAACTGGATCATATATATAGATTAAATAAACTGGATCATATATATAGATTAAATAAACTGGATCATATACTGTATATAGATTGAAAGCAGAAGGAGCCTTTATTAGATCTAGAAAAAAAATGTATTGTTAAATACTGTAGCAATTTGTACAATAAATTGTATAGCTCTATGTACTCTCAGGAATCCACAGATATGTTTTTGGACTCACTGAATAATGTTCACTCTATCAGTGATACAGAATCAGAACAGTGTGATGAACCCATCAAAGCTGAAGAGATTATAGAGTCTATCAAACATCTAAACAACACAGCCCCAGGTGTTGATGGAATTACAGATTAAGTGGGAAGTTTACATACACCTTAGCCAAATACATTTAAACTCAGTTTTTCACAATTCTTGACTTTTAATCCTAGTAAAAAGTCCCTGTCTTAGGTCAGTTAGGATCACCGCTCTATTTTAAGAATGTGAAATGTCAGAATAATAGTAGAAAGAATGATTTATTTCAGCTTTTATTTCTTTCACATTCCCTGTGGGTCAGAAGTTTGCATACATTCAATTAGTATTTGGTAGCTTTGCCTTTAAATTGCTTAACTTGGGTCAAATGTTTTGGGTAGCCTTCCACAAGCTTCCCACAATAAATTGGGTGAATTTTGGCCCATTCCTCCTGACAGAGCTGGTGTAACTGAATCAGGTTTGTAGGCCTCCTTGCTCGCACAGACTTTTTCAGTTCTGCCCACAGATTTTCTATAGGGTTGAGGTCAGGTTTTTGTGATGGCCACTCCAATACCTTGACTTTGTTGTCCTTAAGCCATTTTGCCACAACTTTGGAAGTATGCTTGGGGTCATTGTCCATTGGAAGACCCATTTGCGACCAAGCTTTAACTTCCTGACTGATGTCTTGAGATGTTGCTTCAATATATCCACATAATTTCCCTCCCTCATGATGCCATCTATTTTGTGAAGTGCACCAGTTCCTCCTGCAGCAAAGCACCACGCACAACACTCCCGTGCTTCACGTTTGGGATGGTTCTCTTCGGCTTGCATGCCTCCCCCTTTTTCCTCCAAACATTACAATGGTCATTGGGGCCAAACAGTTCAGTTCTATCAGACCAGAGGCCATTTCTTCAAAAAGTACGATCTTTGTCCCCATGTGCAGTTGCAAACCGTAAGTCTGGCTTTTTTATGGCGGTTTTGGAGCAGTGATTTCTTCCTTGCTGAGCGGCCTTTCAGGTTATGTCGACATAGGACTTGTTTTTACTGTGGATATAAATACTTTTGTACCTGTTTCCTCCAGCATCTTCACAAGGTCCTTTGCTGTTGTTCTGGGACTGATTTGTCTCTAGGAGACAGAACGCATTTCCTTCCTGAGCGGTATGATGGCTGTGTGGGTCCATGGTGTTTATACTTGAGTACTATTGTTTATACAAATGAACGTGGTACCTTCAGGTATTTGGAAATTGCTCCCAAGGATGAACCAGACTTGTGGAGGTCTACAATTTTTTTCTGAGGTCTTGGCTGATTTCTTTTGATTTTCCCATGATGTCAAACAAAGAGGCGCTGAGTTTGAAGGTAGGCCTTGAAATACATCCACGGGTACACCTCCAACTGACTCAAATTATGTTAATTAGCCTATCAGAAGCCTATTAATTAACCTATCAGAAGCTTCATGACATAATTTTCTGGAATTTTCCAAGCTGTTTAAAGGCACAGTCAACTTAGTGTATGTAAACTTCTGACCCACTGGAATAGTTACACAGTGAAATAATCTGTCTGTAAACAATTGTTGGAAAAATTACCTGTGTCATGAACAAAGTAGATGTCCTAACCGACTTGCCAAAACAATAGTTTGTTAACAAGAAATTTGTGGAATGGTTGAAAAACTAGTTTTAATGACTCCAACCTAAGTGTATGTAAACTTCTGACTTCAACTGTACATGAGAATTTTACCAATTATTTTCTGGACAACTTCCTACTTAATGTCTTTTAAGACAGTATTAAAAACAATGTTCAATTTCCTACAATGACTCAGGGGTTAATAACACTGATACCTAAGCCTAAAAAATAAGTGGTGCTCATCGATAACTGGCGTCCAATTTGTCTTCTTAATAATAACTGTAAGATATTAGCCTTAATTAAAGAAGTCCTGGATGCAATCATTGATAAAACACAGTCTGGCTATATGAGGAACAGACATATTTCTAACAATATCAGACTAGTATTAGACATATTTGACTACTCAGACCTAATAACCAAGGATAGTTTCATATTATTTTTAGATTTATATAAAGCATTTGACACAGCAGAGCATCAGTTCCTCTTCCACTCCTTTGAGAAATTTGGCTTTGTTTTTTTTCTGTAAGGCTATTAAGACTATACAAATGGTAACAGCTCTATCAAACTGAAACATGGCACCTCACCTAGATTTGAGTTAAAGAGAGGAATTAGGCAAGGTTGTCCTATCTCTCTGTAGCTGTTTTTTTTAATCACCCAACTTCTTTCAAATTCTTTAAATAATAGTCCTGTACAAGGTATTTCCATAGCTGGTAAAGAAATTATTATAAGCCAGCTGGCTAACGATACCTCACTTTTTCTGAAAGACGCTAACCAAATTCCCATATTGATCAATGTGATACAATCCTTTTCCAAAGCATCTGGTCTATATCTTAACATTAATAAATGTGAACTCATGGCTATCAAAACTTGTGTGACACCTTCATATTATGGTATTCCAGTAAAAGAAGAACTTACATATTTAGGCATAACCATTACAAAGGATCAGAAGTCTAGAGGCTTACTAAATGTTAACCCTCTTATTAAAAAACCCAGAAGAAGCTAAATCAATGGCTACAGAGGCACTTAATCTTTTAAAGGAAGAGTCCTAATAACCAAGGCTGAACATATGACGCTCTGTCTTTAAATCTTGACGGTAAAATCAGCACCGAGATAGACCAGATGCTTTTCAACTTTCTGTGGAGAAACCGTACCCATTACATTAGGAAAACTGTTGTAATGAACACTTATGAGTATGGTGGGCTGAATTTTCTGGACTTCACTACCTTAAATAATACTTTTAAGATCAATTGGATAAAACAATTCCTAAGAAGACCCACTTCAATGTGGAATTGTATTCCTCATCATGTCTTCTCTACTTTTGGTGGCCTTAAGTTCATGTTGGTTTGAAATTATAATATTGACAAAGTTCAAGTGAAGCTGCTTTTCATCAGCAGGTTTTCTTGTCATGGTCCTTCATTTATAAGTGTAACCGGTGTGAAATGGCTAGCTAGTTAGCGGGGGTGCGCGCTATTAGCGTTTCAATCGGTGACGTAACTCGCTCTTAGACCTTGAAGTAGTTGATCCCCTTGCTCTGCAAGGGCCGCGGCTTTTGTGGAGCGATGGGTAACGATGCTTCGTGGGTGTCAGTTGTTGATGTGTGCAGAGGGTCCCTGGTTCGAGCCCAGGTAGGGGCGAGGAGAGGGACGGAAGCTATACTGTTACATTGGTGCCGTGACCCGGATCACTGGTTGCTGCGGAAAAGGAGGAGGTCAAAAGGGGGGTGAGTGTAACCGGTGTGAAATGGCTAGCTAGTTAGCGGTGGTGTGTGCTAATAGCGTTTCAATTGGTGACGTCACTCGCTCTGAGACCTTGAAGTAGTTGTTCCCCTTGCTCTGCAAGGGCCGCGGCTTTTGTGGAGCGATGGGTAACGATGCTTCGTGGGTGTCAGTCGTTGATGTGTGCAGAGGGTCCCTGGTTCGGGGCGAGGAGAGGGACGGAAGCTATACTGTTACATAAGCATAATTTTTCTCCACACAGGTATTATATATGGAATAATCAGGATATATGGTATAAAAATACTTCTTTGTTTTTAAAATATTTGTTCCGAAATAATATCCTATTGGTGAGCCAACTTGTAAATGCAGAGGGTGTTTTACTTAGTTATCAGGAATTCTTATCACTTTACAAGATCCCTGTAACACCTAAAGATTTTGCAATTGTTTTAGATGCCATTCGCTCAGGCGTTGCTTTATTATTCAGGAAGGTGTCAAGACCTGACCCTCAGAACCTACCTTCTATTAACCCTGTTGACTCATCAGTAGGAAATATTTGTTTCTCTTTTAGTCCATACAACAGAGCTATACGAACCTTGTTTCAGCAGAATGTTGTATCTATACCTTATGTATAGATGCCTTATTGGAACGGTTTTATTGTTAATATCTGTTGAGAAAAAGTTTGGATATTGCCACACACACTTGTAATCAAAATTTAGGAAGTTTACTTTAAAATGGTTCATAAATATTATCCTGCCAACCACCATATGAAGAAGTTTGAGGAAAACATCAACTCAAATTGTACCTTTTGTAATGACCACCCAGAAACACTGTTGCATCTTTTTTAGCATTGTATTCATGTAAGGAAACTGTGGCAAGACATCAGTAGATTTATAATTGAACACATTTATGAAAATTTTACACTATTCTGGAGAGATGTACTGCTTGGATTCTTTACCTACAATAGAAATAAGCTGAAACAATTTTATGTAATTAATTTCATTATTCTTTTGGCCAAATGTCATATTCACAAATGTAAATTTACAAACAAAACACCACATTTTCTTACCTTACAAAAATAAATTGAACTAAATTTTAAGACAATTAAATACTCTACTAACAAAAAAGCTGTTAGAATTATAAGTGTGTGTATGTCCCTTCAGGTCCTTGTGTAATGTGATGTTGTACCCCCTAGCCCAATTGTCCATTGTATATTATTCATATATACTTGTGTTCCCAATGTACTTTCTGTATTGATTTGTTGTTAACAAAAAAAGAAAAGAAAAGAAGATAACCATGCGGTATGGATGATGTGACGCAATCGTGGGGCCTCTGGGGGCACGTAGAGGGCAAATTGAGCTCTTTACCGCATCGCTGTGCGACTCTCAAATTATATAACAATACGGCGGGTTCCGTATAGCTCCGCATTGACATGATTGGTTGACGGTAGGTGAGGGCGGGAGGTCCTGTATAAACACAAACTCACTTCCTTCACAACAGCTCTGCGAAGCATGAATACCCTAATTTCTGCAGAGGCTATATCATGGTAAAGGCTGCACGGCCAATTCGAACAGAAGATTTACCATGCAGCGCCTTTAAGGCTAAGCAGTGAATGAATGCATCTCAGGAAAAACTACAAGTCCCATTCTGCAACCTGGTTTGTGTATGACGCCATGATCTCTGCAGCTCGTTTGTGTTGGCTTTGTGCGAAGCGAGAAACGACGCGGAGATGTCTGGGCTAAAGAAACCAACATAGGTAACGTTATAGATTTACACGTAGTGGTGTGATCATATGGGTAGTCATGCCGCGATACAAAGGCCGCTTGTCTGTAGTGCTGAGTGTTGCAAATGTTTTAAATCCACGCAATATAGGCCATTTGTATGACTTTCATCAATGCCGTTTCTGAGCTGTCCAGTAGCCTAGCAGCATGACATCCGAACAATTAAAGATGATGGATGGACATCAGTTAGTTGTGAGCAATAACGTTCCTCATCATTATTTGGCTTGTTTAGTCGGCCCGTCATTTGCGCAGCAGTAAAGTACCCCTGGTTGTCGGCTTGTTGGTTTTCTGTTCTAGCGCAGTGTAAAATACCATCCTTGTAGCCTATTACCCACCCCTCTTTGAGAGCATCTTTGTCATACAAATATAGTGTCTATTCATTTGCCTGCTAGCTGTCGATAAAGGCAGCGGCATGTAATGATTCCCATGGAATCAGACCCAATAGGCTTAGCTTGGGGTGGTCCTTTTTAAGGGCGTATACTCTCTTATAAGAAGGTGTCGGTTGCTTTACATGCACACATTGTTTCGGTGTCTTTTTTTTATTTTCTTTTTTTTATAAATACATTTTAACGTCTCTTTTGGCCAGTGTTTTAGTGTGCAGTGTGTGCTTCACTGTTTTCCACACCATTGTGTTTTACCTTAATACAGATTTATGTTTGTGTGTGTGTGTGTGTGTGTGGTGTTCAACTTGTCAGTCTTCTGCAGGGAATTCGTTTTACAGACATGGTTGAACCTCCAGTCGTGGAGGCAGGAACCAAGTCGGTCATGGAGCGCTTGACACAGCCAGTGGAGACAGTTGAACAAACAGAAGTCGAGGAACAACCAATACTTACAGGTGAACAACACATGAAAACTGATGAACAACCAATGGAGACAGGGTTACAACCAGCGGCAACTGAAGAACAACCAATGAGTGAACTGCTACCTGCCACAGTAGAAGAGGCTTTGGAGTGTGTCTCAGACCCCACTGCTTCTACGGAGATAATACTTGAACTATCCGCTGTCCCTCTAGAGTCTGCTGCTCCTGAAGAGTCGGAACTGGGCCAACCTGAGGATGCGCAGAAGGAGACGCATGTGGATGACGTGGCCGCTAGTGACAGAAAAAATATTCCCCCCAAGAAGAACAGAATGGAGCCACTCAAGATGGACATGTCCAGGCCACCAAAAATGGTGACACCTCTCACATGTGAGTATTGAACTTCTCTGATCGTCTGCTGTGATTGGTTACCATGTAATACATTTTTGTATTTATCTTTCAAGGCTTTATTATTGCAGACATCTCATAATGTTCCCTGTAGTGTTTTTAGGTGTTTTATTTGTAGTTATTTCATAAGCAGTTTTAAGCTATTACTACAGTTCATACATTTTTTTGCTCTTATGATAACCTCCATTGTGTGTTTAATATAGGTTTGAAGCTGGGAGATACAAGTGTTCTGTCCTCTAATCCCCTCTCCCTCCCCCCAGCTTCCCAGATCTCTCTGCAGTGCCTGGAGTGTCACATCATCTTCAGTGACCACAAGAGCAAAGAGCGTCACCTCAAGCAGAGTCACCCGGCAGAGTACGAGCAGTGCATGCTGGGGGATGCCCTGTTTGCCTGCTACGTCTGTGACCGGCAATTCACTAACTCCAGTGATCTCATGCTTCATCAGCGTGCACACACGGAAAAGACGCCCTTCAAGTGCCCCATCTGTGGTGAGGCCTTCAGCCGCTCCTCTGAGCTCACCCTCCATAAGAAGCATCACTTTGGTCTGTACGGGTACACCTGCTCAGACTGTGGAAAACCCTGCAAGACACTCACCTTACTGAAGTATCACCGCCGCACGCACACAGGGGAGAGGCCCTATGTCTGTAAGGAGTGTGGCAAGAGGTTTAGCATGTCCAAGGCCCTCCAGAAACACGCACTAGCGCATTCGCCGGAAGGAATGAAAGGAGAATGTGGAGGGATCACACCACTGACGAAGGCACAGCTAAAGAAGAATAGTGGTGAGTACTGAAAAACATGTTTGTTTTCATGTCATACAACTACTGTGCTATACTGGGATGTGCAGTAAAACACTAGTGATATACACTATACAGTGCTAAAGCTAGTGATTCTATGCAGAACCAAACTTTTTTGTTAGTGACAAATGACAACCTCACCTTTTACACCAAGATGTAAACTTTCATCTTTATTTTTTGTATCTAGGCACTGCAGTGGTAAAATTGTCCTGCTCCGTGTGCAAGGCAACCTTCAAGACTGCCAAGACACGGCTGCATCACATGAAACACAAGCACAACCTGTGTGTTACAGCACCCAGCAGCAGCAGCAGCATCACACTAGCTGGTCAACAGGTGAAGCCAGGTCAGCCCATCATAACCCAGGTTCCTATGGGCCAGCCAACCTTTCTCCACATGGAACCCCTTGGGCCCTTCCAGCAGGTGGACAACATAGACACTGAACAAATCCGGAAACTAATCGAGTCTTTGGGGAACGTGCGCAAAGTGAACCAGGTGGTGATACTGGGACAGGTACCGCCACACGGTCAGCCATTGGCTCTACAGCGGCTACAGGGAAAGAGAGAGCATTTGCAACTCTGTTTTACTCAACCACAGTTTATAGAGCTGAAAAAGTCTGGGGGTGGAGAGACTAAGTCAATGGGACTGGAACAGGCAAAGCCACAATGTCAATCGCTGGAACCAATTATTACATTGGAACCTGTAATATTAGATGGACAAATGGAGACCCCATTACTTTCACACACACAGGAAGTTGCATACGCTGAGCATGCTGGATTAACACAAACGCAGATGATTCCTCAGCGGTTACTTGGTCAGACAGTTGAAGTGAACACTATGATTCAGACTGTGTCAGTGGAACAGGTGTTCTGTCACAGTGAAACAGTTGAGCTCAGGGAAACGACTGAACAAAGTCAAACGGTTGTGTTGGAAGTCACTCCCTCACTGATACCAACTCTGGAATTGGAACAGACTCAAACCGATCAACAAGGACTTATGTCTGCTTCCTCACTACCAACATTTCTATTTGAACGGACTTCTGGACAGAATCAAAGGGTTCAGGAGGGAAATATCTCTGTCCCATCGCTCATACCAACAGTGGAGTTAAAGCTGACGCCATTAAAAACTGATCAGCAGGAAGAACTCTCCACTTCCTCATTGGTACCAACAGTTAAGTTTGCACAAACTCCTCCTGGACAAACAAGCCATGTAGGAGAGATGGCCACACAGATGGAAACATTACAGTTAGATAAGATCTATTCCAGTATTGGACAGACACAACAGACAGGAATAGGACAGCGAAGATCAGTTGAGAAACCTCTTGTAGAAAACACAGAGAATGACCAGCCGCACATTTTGGAAAAGCCTTGTGAAGGAAATAAACAGACATCACAAGAGCAGTTGCAGACACTGATAGATAAGTCTGCTTCTAACAACGCACTGAACAGCAGAGAGATACAACCTCGTACTCAGACGTCAGAAATATTCCCTCCGCCCTCAGAGACAAAGGCGCCACAGAGTTCACAACTGCCTGTGCATTTGATGTCGGTACAAGAATTTGTAAAAGTGAGGAAGAGAAAGCAGCCGAAGAACTCTATAATGCAAGGAAATATGCAACAGCAGACGGTTGAGTTGAAAGAGAAGCCTGCCAAACGACCAAGAGCAAAGAAAGCTCATCTTGTCGTGAAGTTTGGTCCTAAAGAGAAACAAAAGCCTAAAAACCAGAAGAAGCTTCCACAACCATCTAAGCTGCTTCAGAAAGGAGACCAGATTCAGGATATGAACCAAATGCGTGTCTCAACTCTACCTGAAAATAAATTGTCCTTAAAGGTTGGTAAAGAAAAAAAAGTCAAGAAGAAAAACAATATTTCCAAGTCAAAAATCAAATCCCCATCTATATTGTGTGACCCACATGTGCAGCAAGTCTTGCAGGTAGACGAGCAGGTTCAGCAAGTGAAGCCGAGGAAGAAAGTAAAAAAGCTAAAATATGTAATTAGTGAGACTTCTGAGCAGATTTGCGCTGAGCCGATTAGCGAGCAAGAGGTGATCGCTCCACCCAAGCCAAAAAAGAAAAAGCAGCAGGAGGACCAGCCTAAGAAAACAAAGGGGCAAAAGCTGTCAAAAACGGGGAGAAAGAAAAAGAAACCGAATGTGGAAGCAAGCCCAATATCAGAAGATATGCCCGACCCTGAAATAAAGCAACAGTCCCTACTCCTACTGAAGGGTCACAAACAGCCCCAATTGAAAGTTTACAAATTAGATGCCTCAAAAGCCCCCCAAGGTCAAACAGATCTCCATCAAGACACCCATTTCATCCATAAGAAGAAAGGGCCAAAAAGCAAGCAACTAAAAATGCTAGCTGCTGGAGGGAAAAGAAGAGTAGGGAGACCCAAAAAGAACCACACAGCGCTCTCTGTGTTGGCTCCTTTAAAGACTACGTCTCATTCTTCTGACACATCTCCAACCAATCCAAAGACCAGCAGGAAACGTAAGGCCCAAAAAGTGGAGACAGAGGGGATCATCAGTGGCTCTCATTCCCGGCGAGCCCTTGAATGTAAGGACTGTGGAGAGAGGTTCTCTGACGTCTCGTCCCTCCAGGAGCACAAGGCAGCCTTGCATGCAGTGGAGAGCCCTGGTCTCACCTACACTAACGGCAACATCTTTGAGGGTGTTTCTAGGTCAGATCTAGGCCAGTCTCCACTAAAAGTGACTGAAGAGGTCATTGAAAATTCATTGCGTCAAAACACGTTTGGAATGCAGGTAGCATCTGACTGGGATGTGGAGATGGGAGAGATAGGGTTGGGAGAAAGAGGGGAGCGAGTCTCTTTCCCAGCCCTAAACCCTTCCCCCTCTCTGCCTCTGGCTGCTGCGCTTGTTCAAGGTGGACAGAAGGAAAGGAAGAAGAGCATTAATAAAACTACAGAGGGGATGGAATCATTTTCTCGTATGGCTCCAAATTCAAATCCATCTTGCACCCCTCCACAAGTTCAATTCCCTTGTCTGGCCAAATCTGACAAGGTCCAACCCCCGCTGTTCGAGAGTCTTTCGCCTCCTCACCTCACACCCATAGCCCCCCTCCACAGTTGTCACCAAACGGAGGACACTAAGTCAGAGAGTCAGGGCAATATGAATTACACTGCTGATGCTCTCATACCTACTGTTTCTGGATTTGAGCACCTAGGGCATATTGAGGATGAAATTAAAGAGGAGTTACTACTTGAGGTGGATTTGGTCACTGTTGGGGATGGGGACCAAAATGATGGGGAACACCAGAGCTCACCTCATGAAGACAGTTCACCAAATGAGGGATCCAGCCTTCATGAAAACAACCACACTCATGCACTACCTGCACATGCTCTGATTGAAAATGTGAATAGAACTGTAACAACACAAAATGTACAGACCGAATCCTGCCCCTCTGACCCGCTGGAGATCAAGCAAGAAGAGGAGGAGATTATGGTGCAGAGGAGAGAAGTGGAAAAGAGGGGAGTGGGAAGAAAGAATTACACCAGGGGCAGGAGAAGAGGAGTTGGCCGTGGGAGGAGAGGTTCAGCCACAAGGAAGGGTCTAGGAGGACATGGCATGAGAGAAATGGAACCAGAGAAAGAAGGGGATGAATGTCAGGTAGTCTACCAGCTGTATTCACTCAATAATGATACTGAAATCAAGGATGAAGCAGATGTCACTACTCTCCATCCTGGTCAGTCATCTCCCATCAGTTTACAGACCGAGATCAGATCTATCTCTGAGCAAAACATGCTAACAGCTCCATGTCCATCTGGATCCTGCATCTCACCACTTGAGGAGGACCCAGAGGATCAGGTAGTGTTTGAGCTAGAGTCAGTCACCACCAGTGTAGTGGAGGTGTTGAAGACTGAAGATGGGATGGTGATGAAGGGCGTAGCAGGGGACCAGGACGACAGGGACACTGGCCAATCCCCAGGCATCATACTGGAGAGGTTCCTCACCTCAAGGCAGAGCGAGGCAGCAGTGGGGGAGAATGGAGTGGTGCTCATGGCAGACTTGAGAGGTCAGGAGGTCAAGGTGGAGGAGAACACCTCCGATTTGGTTCCCGTGCCACACACCTCTCATGCCAGACACACAGTGGAGCAGAGGGGGGTCAGGATGTATCTCGTGAAGCAGGAAAACAACCTGGTTTTGAATGATCCCCAGGTTAGTCAAGGTCAATCCCAATTGAATGTGGAGCAGAGCAGTACCAGGCAGTGCATATTCTACCCAGTGAAGGAGGAGAGGGAGCTTCTGGAGGAGCCATCTCAAAGTGAGCAGGGGGTAACAGCGCTGGTGGAGCCTGGAGAGGCCGGACTCAACCATCCAGTGGAGACTCTATCCACTACCAACCCTGCAGTAGAGGAGTATGAGGTGAACAGGAGCACAGCAAAGTTTGGATCTGAGATGAATGAGTATGGAGAAGGTAAGATCTCAACATGAGTCATGTGTTGTAGCAATGTACATTTTCATAAGCAATAGTGAAGATGGTTACATCTAAGTGGTGTTTCTTTTTTTCCAGGTGACCTGGACTTTGAGCAGCAAGACACTGAGGAGCTTGTTGATTTCCTACTTCAGAATTCTGACGAAGTGGAGTCAGAGGTTGTTGAATGTTCTGACCCGCAGCCTGACCCTGAGGCTGTAGTTATGGCCTGTTACCATGACAGCCAAAGCCATGCCTCACTGCATTCAAATGATATACCATACAAGTAAGTATTGTAATTTGCCTTTTTCTCATCATGAATACACTGTACAATTTCATTTTAATGTTTCTACTTTGTCATGTACTGTATGTATCCTTAAGGACATGTCATGTCAGTTTTGATGTAAATTGTTGCCCTCTCTCAGCTTGCCAACCACAGAAAGCCAGGCTCATTCAGGATCTATGGGAGGGTCCCAGACAGGAACTGGCTACAGGAAACCAATTGATTACTTCTCCAAATATTTTGGTTGGGATGCTTGGGCTGAGATTGCCCGGTGCACAAATAAAGTGTCCCATCTATCGAACCCAGTGACAGCAAAAGAGGTGGCCCAGTTTGTCGGAATCCACATTGCCATGGGAACATTGAAGGTATATAAATGAAAGTATTGGCGTATAATCTGAATCTTATTCCTATGGTGTCTAGTTTTATTGCATCGTCATCCTTACTACACTGAATGGGACATGTAAAAAAACAAAGTAGTTAGGCCTAGTGGGTCAAACTCATGCTAATTTCTGCACTTTTGAATGTCTACAGTCATTCTTATGTGCATACTTTATAATGCTGCATAAACTAACATTGTCTTCAACGTCTTTCTCCCTTTCTCTTCTCCTAGTTCCCCAGTCTCAAGCTGTATTGGCAGGACTTCACCAGGGTGCCTCTGGTTGCTGACACCATGTCTGCCTCCCGCTTCTCCCAACTCGCCTGCAAACTGCAACTGGCATCTCCAGCGCCAGCAGGGGATCCCACGGACACCCAGGAAGCTGGACACAGTGGTAATCCAGACGGGCCTAAGGAGGGAGACACTACACGCAATCAACTCAGAGCTTTACACACCCCAGCTAACCCTACAGTTGGCACAACTAGAGGTGAACTGGATGGCAGCGGCCACACACTTACACGCGGCCACAGTCAAATACAAGCTCTCAGCTCCAAGTCTGTGTCTGCAAAATCCACAACATCCACAATCCCTCACAGCATTTGGCAGAGGTGTGGGGACATACCATCCAGCCAGGACTGTTTTAGTTTTAAAACTGACCCCCTTTGGAGGGTTAGACCGTTAATGGACCACGTTCGGGCCGGATACCTGATGCTGAGAAGAGAGGGTGACCATGGAGTCGATCAATACCCTCTCCCTTTGACATGTAGAGCGGTCAACAACAAGCGGCCCTCCTTGCACAGCACTGTCTTAGTTAGATCTGACGGTCTGATCATAGATTTCAACCTTAGTCTGGATCTCTCCAACAAAGAGGCCACTGTTGAGAAAATGGTGCCCAGAGATGGGATGGTGTATCTCTGCAAGCAGGAGCTCTCTACCCCTGCCATGTTGGAGCACCTCCTTGGTTCTGGGGTGCACGGTGCGGGCAAGGTGGGAGGAGCCAAAGGACAGATGGGTGATGAGTTTGTTAGCTCTGACGGGCGGCTGATGCTACACAGGTACCATCTCGGCTTCATCCTCTGTACTGTAGGGAAGGCCCAGCAGAACATGGCATCGCTTGTCGACAGCTTCGAGAAGGCCCAAAAGGCAGCCAGCCTCAATAGAGACTTACGGAATCTCTACCATTCCCCACTCTCAGCCTCAGCACCATCTAGCTGGCCACAGGCCGTTCTGTGGTACCTTGCCGATCTGGCTCTGGTAAACTCATGGATGCAGTACAGGCAGGATCATGTTCCTCTTCCTGAGCCTCTGAACCTCATGGCATTCAGGCTAGAGGTCTCCAAGGCCTTGATCCTCTCTAGTGGCTCAGACACCCAGGACTCAGCCCCTCCGCACCCCCCTCCTCAGAAATTACACTCACCGGGCACAGCCCCAGATCCTGGCCTGTTACAGGATAGTCCTCTCCCTGACGTGGCCACGCGGTACGACGGTTCGGGCCACTGGCCGGAGCAGCTTGGGGAGGGAGAAGGTGGCAGGTGCCGCTTCGGAGGCTGTGAGCGACTGTCTCGAGTACGATGCCTCAAGTGTTGCGTGTTTCTTTGCATCTCTCATAACCACAACTGCTTCTTGAATTTCCACAGTCAAGAGAGTTTTTGAAGCTGATAAGATTTCTGTTTTTCTTAAGTGGTGCATGTTTTATTTAATGCTATGTTTAACTTTTTAAAAATGTTTTTTTATTTTAGGTTCGAAGCTCTGATTTCATATTTTCTCCCCCTACACCATAGTTTTTTGACTACTTCTCTCTTTTCAGTGTGAGCTTCAGTCATTTAGATTTTACATTTACCTCTTATCCAGAGTGACTTACAAATTGGTGCATTCACCTTATGATATCCAGTGGAACAACCACTTTACAATAGTCCTGTGCAGCAAATTAGGAACTTGGTCCCTTTGTAGCTTACTGTGTAAATGTAATCTTGATGTATGCAATGGCTTTTGTTGTATGAATTTGCCTACAAAAGGAAATGTGAATGGAGAATTAATGATAACCATAAAGTCAATGTCTCTGAAACCAAGTGAAAATACATTTGAAGATGTTTTTGAAATTCTCATTTCAAAATAGTGCTGCATTTTTTTTTCTTCTGAACCTAATTTTGTTTACATGCCAATAAGCTTTTGCATGTGTTTTTGGCGTTCCTTGTAAATTGAATAATTGAGTTATTTAATACTGTTGGAGCAAATACATGTACGTTTTCTAACAGTTTGGCTTGTGAATTGTATTGGTCTGCCTGCTGCTCAATGTACATTATTCACCGGAGTTATTCATCTAGTCTTTAGCTACAAACAGCAAATTAATTCGATGTACAAAATCAACCGCACCCAAGCATAGACAAACACGTGACTATGCATTTGCTCACGTTTAGGGAAAAAGAGCAGAGAAGCGTTCAAAATGGATTTTTTTTTTTTGAAGACCCAAATATTGCCCTTGTCACGTGACAAGGGTTAATTCAATTTCCACATTCACTTCACTGTACTGGAAGCGGTTTGAGGTAAGTGGGTAACTGCTTGTTCGCTTGTGTACAATTCAGGTTTAGCTGTAACGTTAGTTCGCTAATTAGCTAATATCGTTTAAGACGTATGCCTACATATTTACCATATTGTTATGGCGGGGCAGTTGGTTTCTGTTAACTAAACGTGTCCGTAATATGCTAAATTCCTATTTCTCCGTTTGAATTGTTAGCCTGCCAGCTAATGTAGCTAGCTAGGTTATGTTATTCGAACTTGGTGGTGTTGGCTCAGCAAACCATTGAGGGAGAAGACTAAGGTAAATACACAGCTGACTGTTAAACCGTCTAGCAAGAACCTAAAACGGACCCCTAACCATTAAAAAAAAAAAAGGTAAAAAAAAATTCTTAACGGAAATATCGGTTTGGGTATCAGGCGTGTCTGTGTAGCCTTTAGCTAACAGGAGTTTCGCCAAGTCATATTTAGACAACTAATTTTGTATAAATGTAACATGTATATCGTCATAGGCATACTGTATACATCTAGCCATAGTACAACTATCGTTGCTTCACTTCGTGAAAATTAAGTTGTTTTTGGGGAATCTCGCAATCCTAATGACTGACTTGCGGTAGCTAGCTACCGTTAGCTGATATGGGCATCCTTATTACCGCTAGCTAACTTTAGGGCCTTGTTGGTTTGGGAGCCTATTTTAGCTAACGTTAGCGTCTTGAGCTGCTAGCTGTGTATGTTTTAACGTTATCTTATGTTTACCTTACTGCAAGCACATTTTAAAGCTAACAAATCAATTCATTGCGGGCACTTAGCTAGCTGTAGTTCATTAACGTTAGCTAACAGCTGGCTATGTAGTTAACTACTCAAAAACTTAGTTCGCAATTAACATCGAGTTAGCTGGCCAGCCATAAAGTCAGTGAACCCTTTTCCTTTTTAGCATTCAGTCCAAATAAGGGGGATTTAATTGAGATACGCCTGTGCACAATACTTAGTTATTGAAAATGTCTGTCATAACTTGTTATCTAGCTTGCAATGTGAGGATAACTATTAGCTATATTAAAGCCGATCTGGCTACATTACATATTCATTTACCTCCCTGGTTGGCTAACTTTACCATCCTTATATTTAAACTTTTCAGGACATCCAGTCTCCCACGATGGACTCAGACATACTGAATATTGAGGAAATAGTGATGGGGAAAGCGCCACCAGATCCCCCTGCAGAACTGACCACTGAGAAACCAGCAGAACACTTCAAACCCATTGCCTCCTTCAAAGCACCACCTCCACCCACCATTCAACCATGTGAGTTGGGTGGAAGTTTATTTATTTTTGTTGAAATTTAATAAAAATTATTTTTTTTATTGTAGAAAAGTATACTTACAAGAAGTATACAAACAAGACAATGATAACATGTTATGGGGTACAACAAATTACAGATTATACAAAGACCTTAACATGCACACATTGGGTGTCAGTTACTCTACTGTTTGAAGTTTTTGTAATGACTCACAGATAGGGCTGTTACGGTGACCGTATTACCGTCACACTGGCTGTCACGAGTCATGACTGCAGTCAAATTCCATGTGACTGTTTAGTCACCAAAGCCCCATACACTACCCACCATCGCGACCTGTACGCTCTCGTTGGTTGACCCTCGCATCATACTCGTCGCCAAACCCACTGGCTACAGGTTATCTACAAGTCTCTGCTAGGTAAAGCCCCGCCTTCTCTCAGCTCACTGGTCACCATAGCAGCACCCACTCGTAGCATGTGCTCCAGCAGGTATATCTCATTGGTCACCCCCAAAGCCAATTCCTCCTTTGGCCGCCTTTCCTTCCAGTTCTCTGCTGCCAATGACTGGAATGAACTGCAAAAATGTCTGAAGCTGGAGACTCATATCTCCCTCACTAGCTTTAAGCACCAGCTGTCAGAGCAGCTCACAGATTACTGCACCTGTACATAGCCCATCTGTAAACGGCCCATCTACCTACCTCATTCCCATACTGTATTTATTTATCTTGCTCCTTTGCACCCCAGTATCTCTACTTGCACATTCATCTTCTGCATATCTACCATTCCAGTGTTTAATTGCTATATTGTAATTACTTCGCCACCATGGCCAATTTATTGCCATAACTTACCTCATTTGCACTCACTGTATATAGACTTTTTGTTTTCTTCTGTTCTACTGTATTATTGACTGTGTTTTGTTTATTCCATGTGTAACTATGTTGTATGTGTCGAATTGCTAATCTTTATCTTGGCCAGGTCGCAGTTGCAAATGAGAACTTGTTCTCAACTAGCCTACCTGGTTAAATAAAGGCGTAAAAAAAAAAAGTCACTAATTAGCCTTCTCCTAGCTCTGATGCTGCTGATGGTCATTAGTAGCCAACCAAACCTGCTAACTGCATGCTACTCAGCACCCTATTGTCCCTCTTATCACTCTGATACCCATGCAAATGTTATCGAAAATGTTATCAAAATCTTCATGAGAGCTCATGTTGCGCAACATTTCTATAGGCTATGCAATTGTGTGAGAAAACAGAGTGATGGTCTCTATTTAAAAAGAGGATCCCATCAGCATTCTATATGCAAGGCCTACTGTATTTATTTCTCAATTTTTCTAATATTTAGCACATTGCTTCGCTTTACAACAGGAATATAGCCTACCTGGCTGGCATGAGAATGAACCATAGGAAAAGCATCCTATATGTAAAGATGAGATTAAATCAAGAATAGTCTGATGGGTGACAATATTAGCATATCACTTGTGAATGATACCCAGGTTAAGACAAGAAACTGCATGCTTGTTTTTGCAACTTTTTCAAATCACAGTCACAAACCTCATGTAGCCTACCCCATAGGCCTCAATGTTTTGATAAGGTTCGTATCACAACTAAAGTGGCCAAATAACTGCTTAAAATGAAGCACATTAATCCACTTTACAACGGGTGTAGAGCTTAACTGGCATAAATACACCGCGTGTAATATCCTTTCTATTTCATTCAGCTATGTTCAATTGTATTCGTCATACTATAAAATCACGCCATGGAATTCTAAGCAAATGTCTGCAAAATGAACTAGTGTAGACCACAGCCATATGGCATAGCCAGATCAGGGCCTAACATAAGCACAACTGAGTATGCTATTCTGTTCTTTTGAACTAGACTAGATTTTCTTCATATGTTTCTTTAGACCTGTCTAAGATAAATTGTGGTTTTGTGATATTACATGGATTTGCTGGACTTTTTTTATTTTCATGCAGACCTTTGGAACATCTACATCAGTGGCTTGTAGGCTTAGAAGACAGATGCTAAATGTGTTTGTTAATTACTGAGACCTTTGGTTATTTGCTTGACAATCACCGTCTGACAAAATGTAATGACCGCCACAGCCCTACTCATAGACAAATACAGATTTTCTTTGGTTTCAATTAAATCAATCTGGTAGGTAGGGAAGGCAATGCATTTTCAGTTGTCATATCGCTGACCCCCTCTTCTCACAGACCAGCATGAGAATCTGCAGTGCTTCCAGTGCTTCATCACCTTCTGTAACTCCAAAGCCAAGGAGAGGCACATGAAGAAGAGCCATCGTGAGGAGTACAAGCAGCAGCTCCAGCAGGTATGCTACTACACAACCTGCCTAACAATCAAAACACTTTCTAGAAAGTATTAACTACGGAAACCCTGTTTTTACCTTAAACAGTTTTCTGTCATATATAAAGCTTCAGACCAACATAACAATACTTATTTCCAGACTAGGCCAGTGGGAATTTGCGCCACCCCCCAATTTAGCAAATGCGTTCATAAATTGTATTTTCTTCCCAGGGAGATACTCTGTTCACTTGCTATGTGTGTGACCGTACCTTTCCGTCCTCGGAGGAGCTGACCCAGCACCAGGGCTCACACAACAAGGAGGACAAGCCCTTCAAGTGTCCCCACTGCCAGGAGAGCTTCCGTACCTTCTCTGAGGTGAGTGCAGAACAGTGACACAGGTTCTGAACCAATATATGTTTAGTGTAACACTGCTTGAATAGCTTGAAATGAACTCGCAAAGTGTCAGACTCAAGGTCTCAACATAATAAATAAATGTGTTTTATTGTCCGATACACCAGATAGGTGAAGTGTGTTGTTTTACAGGGTCAGCCATAGTATGGAGCCCCTGGAGAAAATAAGGGTTAAGTGCCTTGCTCAAGGGCATATTGACAGTTTTCACCTTGTCTGCTCGGGTATTTGAATCGGCAACCTTTTACTTACTGGCCCAACACTCTAACCACTAGGCTACCTGCCACCCAGGCTACATTAACGCTTGCCCAGGGCAATACATTTTTTTTCCCCAAGCAAGCAGATTATCGATTTAAATTGTTCAAATGGACAAGTAAAAAAATCACTGTCAAACAGTTAGACTACTCTGATCAGACTTGGATAAAAGTGTCCTCCGGATGTCATGTGGTGTTCACTGTCCTCCCAATCTATGCAGAGTGCATCGGAGTGTAATTATTGTAGTCCTGTGTTGACAGATATGAGGGGTCTTTCAATCATGCAGTCGCGAGATGTGTTTTTTTGGTCAAAGTGCATATTTGTTGATTGCTAGTTAGTAAGTTATTTGCCCAGTTATAACTCATTTTTGGTCAGCAATGAAAATCCTGGAAAAGTCATGGTGCGTACATCGCCTGTGCGTGTGTCAGTGGGCTGTTGCCATAGACATTTGCGCTGCAGGTAAAATAATGACATACAACAGACTAACTAATTGCCAATTCAAAACATTGTGTAGTTTGGCTGGTTCTCACTAGCTAACTGTTTAGCTATTAGCATGTATTAATGTTCGATGTCCTAAAATAACTTTCCACTGCCATTCTTGTATAACTGCAAATGGCCGACAGTTCAGTTGATACGGGTGCGCAGTGGATGAAACCAATGCTTCCTACTCCGGTTGTAATACTGTCTCTCAAGCTCAAAATTGGATAGGATTCTCTATTTAATACTGGCCATAAAATTCTGACCAGGTTTTAAAAAACTTTAAAAAAAGCACGTTTTTAGAATAGCCTAATTGACGAGTAACTCCTATGCTGTCAACATCTCCCCAGAACACTGAATATTTTAACCTTAAAAATAGTTAAACATCTTAGTTAGCTACTTCTCCCACCTTAGCCATTTGATCCCTGGTACATTGAGTGAGGGAATTATTTTATAAAGATATCAAAAAGTATTTGGTTGTAATTGTAATATTGCAAGGTGGCAAACTATTCTCCTGGAGAGCTACTTGATAGTGCAGGCTTTTGCTCCAGCCCTGTTCGAACACACCACATTGTAAAACATCAGCTGCTAAACAGGACCTTGACTCTGGTGTGTTTGACCAGGGTTGGATCAAAAGCCTGCACACCCAGTAGCTCTCCAGATGGCGGGTTGATGGACCGTATTTTATACAGTAGCCTTTTTATATCAGTGCAGTATTTTACTTTCTGGGGGGTTATGTGCCTTGCTCAAGGCCACTAGGAGGAGATGTGGTACATGGGATCAGAGACCAGCAGCCTTCTATTATCAATACCAGTGATAATACATTTGGTGGTTCCTTGCAACACAGTTTTCAGTCACCTTTTTGGCCCATGGTGTTAGTTAATGTCAATCACTGGACTCTTCCCTCAGCCTTGACTCACGTGTCTGTTCTCTCTCTGCCCCCCTCAGCTGACGACCCACAGGAGACAGGTCTGTCCAGAGAGGCAATTTGTGTGTAAGGACTGCAGTGAGACCTTCCGCAGCCCTGCCTTCCTTCGTACCCACCGCCTGGCCCAGCACCCCCGTCCAGAGGCAGAGGTGGAAGAGCCAGATGACCCTACCAAGACCCATCGCTGTGGGAAGTGCAACCGGGGCTTCGAGACAGAGTCTGAGCTAATAATGCACCAGGAGAACCACGCCGGTGACCAGCACTGCAACGGCAGCGCCTCGCCCGCCAAGAAGCGCGGACGGCCCTTTAAAGCCGAGGACTCAACAGTCGGAGGGAAGAAGAGAAAGAAGAAGGAAGAGGGCACAGAGGAGGCTGAGACTGGAAACAATGCCGAGGAGGCTGCAGCAGCTCCGGCTGACACCAAGGGGAAAGCAGGAGGCGGTGGCAGGCGGGGCCGTCCTAAAGCAGCAGTAGGCGAGGAGGCCAGAGAAGACCACAGTGAAGCCCCAGCAGAGGAGAAGAAACCCAAAGCGGCTCCCGCTTTGCCCAAGCAACACCCCTGCCCTGAGTGTGAGCTCACCTTCCCTGCCCTAGCCCAGCTCCGCACCCACAAGAAGGAAAAGCACATCCCACGTAAGGCCCACCCCTGCGAGGAGTGTGAGGAGAGCTTTGCCCGTCCCGAGCAGCTAGAAGCCCACAAGAACCGGGCACACATCAAGGGGCGTTACGCCTGCCCTACCTGTGGCAAGAGCTTTGGCCGAGAGAGCAACCTGAAGGGCCACCAGCAGAGCAGCCACCCAGAGGAGGAGGAGAAGCAAGAGGCAGCGGGCCGCAGCAAGAGATAATTCCGAATGGGGAAGGGGCGATTTTCTGTAAAGTGATTGGGGAGGGGGGACGAAGAATCAAAGGGATTTTAAAGAATTTGAATTTGGTCAAGGGTTTTTGTTGGTTTGAGGTTGGGTGTGAAATTTAGATCCTAAGTTTGAAGTGTTTTTAGAATGTGAGAAAGACAGGTGAGGAATTTCTTGCAGGATTTTTAACAGGTGAGCTAAGGCGTCCCACTGATTGTTCAGCATTTGCCATTTTTGGATTGTTAGGATGTTCAAGGCACACATCACACTTGGAGTGACTGACTTACTAACCAAAAGATGTAAGCTGTTGTTAAACCCATCTTTTATACACCTGTCTTATCTGGACTAAGAACAACAATTAATTAGTTTTGGGCATCATGTTTGTTCCCTTTGTTTTGATTAATATCTTTAAATGATTATCATAATTGAGTTACTGTTTTTACATTATTTTTAGAGGTGTATGTAAAATGCTTTTCATGCTGTCTGACAAATGGAGCTTTTCTTGTTTTATGATTTTTATATTGCTAAGTATGTGTTCTGTAGTAGCAGATGAAATGCAACTACTGTGCATTTTATAAAACCTGTTGGGGATATTTACTTTTTGAAAGATTCTTGTGATAAGTGAACATGGATTGGAATGTTTGGGAGTTATATAACGTCTCTTAGAAATTGCATCTATTTATATACGGTTTCTGGTGCATTGTAATGCCACACTGTTTCAATTCTGATTAACTCCTAAATTATACTGCTATTGTTAAATGCGCAGGGTATAAAAAATATCAATGTATTTATCCTCTTAAGTTTGTTTGGTTTAGGCCCAATGGTTCTTCTTTGGTGTCATGCATGGATTTTAACTTGTCATCCTAAACAATGGTTGTAATGAAGACTAATAGTCAGACTCAAATTAAGATAATCCTGCCACCAGCTACACCTTGTCACCTGTATTTTTGATTTGTTATACTTAATTTAAATGTCATAGATATTCTAATGAACTTTCCATAAAGGATTTGCTTAAAGTTTGGCATGATGACGAAATGACCAGAGGCCTGAATGGACGTGTTCTTGTTTTCAATATTCTCCCCATGTAATATGCCTGGACACTCTGCCAATATGTAATAAAGGTGCCCCAGGGGCTGCTACAGAATGACACATTTGTCTCTATGCCTTTCAATGTGTCCTTCATTACCCAACATGTTCTATTAATTGTGCTTTGTGATGTCACCTGCTATTGCCTAGCAGCTGTAACTACAGATGATCGATTAACTTCAGAATTAAAACATTCTAAAAGGTAGTAAGTAGGCCCCCAAAAAATCACTTACCATAGGTAAATCAATGGGAGGCCAATCTTTCTGTGGACAATCCCAAACGTAATCCCTCACCAGCGCAGGTAATTGAATAAGTGGACAGGCTATTTGTAGAGTGATAGATAAATGAAATATAGGGTTTTAGCTGTTGCCCAAGGAATTATTAGGACTACAACGGATGCCCTGTACCGATAGCAAGATGAACATAATTTAGTTTACTTCACCCTTTGCTGTTTAAAAGAAGTATTGCGTTTCTAAAATGACTTACCTTTTGAGTTTTGGCCTATGCTTTTTTGTATTATCAAAACAAATCTAAGCTTAAAGTATCTTGTGAGCTTGCTGATTTCTAAAACAGTTTCCTACACACATAGTTGCTGTCTTTATATTGGAACCACTGCTTATTATATAGCTATTAAAAACGTAAACCTACAATTTACTGAACTTTCTTATCCAGTTGATCTCACCTGATTAATTTGGTCCCCTGTTTCACGTGTTCTCAATCACCCAGCTTCAATACCATATTCGATCTGAGGGTGGATACATTTAGAGATGCCACCAAAAAACAGGGAGACCTGGGTTTGATCTTACAGGTATTTTGCATCTTTATTGCACAGCTCTCCTGTCTTCATTTTATGCCAGGGACTTGCACATTTTATGAATGCCCACTATGAGCCGCTTGCACTGTGGACTTCTAGGCAATTTTTCCATAAGTTGGTTTTGCTGATTTGATGTCCTTGTCATATATATTTAGTTCTACCTACCTGGAAATCCCACTGCTCCACAATCCTCTGCATCTCCTGAGGAGGAGCCATTAGACCTGAGTCCAAAGAAGATCTACTGCCATAACTGGCTGGAGAGATTCCCTTAGAAATGTGTCATTCTGTGCCCAGTGCCCTGTGGTCCTTAGGGATCCTGTTCTGAACCTCTCCCTTGACATGGAACCAAACCTGAGCCAGACAACTGCTGAGCCCACCTGGGATATTCCACCTCAGCTCCCCTCTCCTGATGCCATAGAACTGGGCTACTCCTCGTTCTCCTTTCCACCATCCCTGGAGGCAAGCCAGACTGTCTGGCTTGAGCCTGATGTGAGCCTGATGTGGTGTCCCCGGGTCCCTTGCTGTGCCGATTCTGCCAAGAAACTTTTGCACTGCCTATTCTTCTGCACCGTCATGTCAAGGAAAGGCACCGTCATCCATGCAACGTGTTGCCGCATATTCAAGAAAGGCATGCTCCTCATCAGACACCAGGTCAACATGCACATCTTAGCTCTGCCTTGCCATCCTCGACCTGCCCTCTTGAAACGTGGCCCAGGCCGGCCTGAAGGCGTTGCTCACATGCTGCTGAAACCCTACACCCACCCCAAACCTACTCAGGCCTGCTCTCGAGAGTTCTGGTCACCTGGCGTGCTCCACAAACACAAGTGCAACCCTCGGCTGGTCCAGTGTACCAACTGTGGGGGCTATTTCGGCAGCCATCATTTGTTCTGCAAGCACAAAAGCTAGAACCTCTGCAGCAATGCCTGGAGGGCCATAGGGAAGGCAATGGCTCAGGCAGCATATGCTGCAGCTCAGGCAGCGCACAGAGCAAACTCCAGCAATGAGGAGGAGGAGCTGCAGAGTATTGATCATTCAAACACAGAATCCCCTTCTGCATAGTCTTGTCAGGACTGCATAGTCATGTCATAATCTTTACTTTTTTATTGCAGGATTTTGTTCAGAAAACAGGAGGCACATTCTTATTTTAAAAGATGTTGAGAATATGTGAAATCATAATTTTATACACACAAATAATAAAAAAATATGTTCTGCCATTAAATGTCCCCCCTGTAGTTGTATGCACTTTCACACTCAGTGTAAAGTTCCATTCACAGGTCAGGCAGATAGCCTAGTGGTTAAGAGTGTTGTCCAGTAACTGAAAGGTCGCTGGTTCGAATCCTGAGCCCACTTGGTGAAAAATCTGGCAATGTGCCCTTGAGCAAGGCACTTTTAACCCTAATTTCTCCTGTAAATCACTCTGGAATAGAGCGTCTGCTTAATGAGTCACATATAATTTGTTGTTGTAATACCCCTCCACGACAGTAGGTGTCATTAAGTGTGTAAAGGGCCAGATGTTTTTGTCCCATTGTTGTTGTAGAAGACGGAAGCAGATCGGTCGCGGTTTGTAAGTGATTCAATTACAACAAATTGTGTGTTACAAAATAAATTAAACACATTGTTTTAACCCATATTTAGGCGAGATAGTAACCTTGTGCAACAAGCGTTATACAGTATCACAGATCAATCACATAAGATAGTTTCTGGATACTTTTCGGACAGTGAAGAGCGCATGCCTCCATGGCCACAAGGTGTTTCTGTCCAGGTGGAGCTTCTGAAAATTAGCCATCTTCACTGTTGCAAGCAGAGCTGAGGTGAGCTGCGGAAGTCCTTATGTCGTCATAATTTACCTGCTTATTCTGTCAATAGTTATCGTAGTTAGGTCGTTTTTATTGACGTGGGGCATTTTGTGCATATGATTTTAATTAGATTGGCTAAATAACTAGCTACCGTTAGCTAGCTACAATTCAAAGTTAACATGGTGAATGTTGCCGTCACAGTCAGTACATTCATGTATTCTGCCTGCTCACTGCACTTGCTTGAAAATGGCTAGTTACGTTTTCTATATTTCAGAATCAGTGTCAAACATAATACATTGTCTTAGCTGTTTTCTGCCAACATTAGCATAAAAGCATTCAACATTTTTGTTTTCTAATGGCACTTACTTTTAGTGACATTGGAATTGTATTATGGTCTGGTCTTACTGTACATAATTCTGATGGCGTTTGTTCTGATCCTGAAATGGTGGCATTAGAGAATTACATCAATCGATTGTGTTTGTCTCACAGGCAGCATGTCAGACTTCACCATCGATATCCAGCTGACAGAACTAGGGTTCCCTGACATCTTGCAGCCCAGAGAAATGACCTGTGTGAAGGAGACACCATCGCCTTCAGCCTCTAACAATATCTCCCCTGGACCCCTGGCCAACCTCCAAATCCCCAGTTCCTCGCTGCCTCCTCCTGCTGCACTCACCCCTACAGCTGTGGACCCAGAACTGGTTGGTGTAGATCAGCTGGTTTCTGTAGCCTCACAGACTGCTTCTACAGTACAGCAGGTTGCCTCACAGACTGGCCCTCACATTACAGTAACCCCAAGTCCCTCTGGGCCCCCAGAGATACTGACAATACTCTGCCCACCCCCTCCTTCTACACACAAACCGGTGGTAGTGGCACACACTTCACGGCCTGTTAGTCCCATATTGCTACCCAAGAGTTTAGTAAGTGGTCAAAGCAATAGCCTTCACCAAACCCCCAAAATAACTAAAACTGTCTTGATATCTGTGTCTCGGGCTGGAGCTGGTACTGTGTTGACTACTGTACCAGCTCCTTCCACTCCCCCTGTTGAACACTTAAGAACCATTAAAAATGATTCCAAGCTGCTGCTTGCAGACCAGACTGCAATGTTTCAGACCACTCCAAAACCTGTAAACACAGGGAAGCCAGGAAGGGCGGTCACTGAGGAAGAAGAACCAGGAGAAAATATTGGAGAGGGAATAGGAGGGAGAAATGGAGGGAAAGGTGTTTTCGATGATGGGAAAGTGCAAGGACTGAAAGAGAAAGAAGCAGAAGTTGCAAAGAGTTTAGAGGAGGATTCTGAGGAAACAGATGACAGTGAGGTTTCTGAGAATGAGGATGATGATGAAGAGGAGGAGGAGGAGGAGGAACTGGACCCAGGTAGGCTTCAGCTCAAATCATACCTTATTGTGAAACATTTTTTTTTAGCTTAAAGCAGTTGTAAGTTCACATCTGTTAAAGTACATGTCTATGCTTGTTTCCTATTCATGTTGGTTGTTAAAGCTCCCAAACAGTCATTCTGATTCCATTGTAAAATACCCTTTTGAGTGACTAAAACGTCAACCATCATTTTTTTCCCCATGATTAAAAATGCTCAAAATTTCTGTAAAATATGTTTTCTCTTATGTCAAACTACCAGGAAGTCTGAAAAGACAGACTGAGTGGGCCGGGAGCTAGTAGGCTGAGTGGGTGAGGAGCTCACCTTGATTGAAGTTTTTTTTAAACACTGATGTCAAGCAACATGGTTGCAGTGAGATTGTCTCAAGCAAATTTGCTGATGCAAAAAGCAACTAAAACAACATTGAAATTTGCATGCAACATTCAATCCTGTCATACATCACATAATGTTTTCACAAAAAAAATGTATCCAACTGTTTGGTTATTGTAACAGCATCAATATATAAAACATGTTGGCTGTATAATTCAGCTAGCTAGCCCAAATAGAATTGTCAGCACTGTTTATCAAGTGAGCTAGCTAGATTAACTTGGACAATTTCAGTTCACTTTCCAAGGGGAGGTCTGGGTACTTTTCATTACATATATAGTACTTTCAGAAAGTATTCATACCCCTTGACTTTTTCCACATTTTGTTGTGTTACAAAGTGGGATTAAAATGGATTTCATTGTAATTTTTTTGTCAACAATCTACACAAAACATGTTTGATGGAAAATAAAACACTATCTTGATTATATATGAATTCATCCCCTGAGTCAATACATGTTAGTCACCTTTGGCAGGGATTAAAGAGCTTTGTCTCTAAGAGCTTTGCACACCTGGATTGTGCAATCTTTGCCCATTTATTCTTTTTAATAATATTCTGGGGCAAATTGGTTGTTGATCATTGCTAGACAGCCATTTTAAAGTCTTGCCGTTGATTTTCAAGACAGTTTTAAGTAAAAAATGTAACTAGGCCACCCAAGAACATTCAGTGTTGTTTTGGTAAGCAACTCGTGTATATTTGGCCTTGTGTTTTAGGTAATTGTCCTGCTGGTGGATGAATTTGTCTCCCAGTGTCTGTTGGACAGCAAACTGAACCAAGTATTCCTGTAGGATTTTGCCTGTGCTTAGCTCTATTCCGTTTCTTTTTATCCCCCCCAAAAAACGTCACAGTCCTTGCTGATGACAAGCATACCCATAACATGATGCAGCCACCACCATGCTTGAAAATGTGAAGGGTGGTGCTCAGTGATGTGTTGTGTTGGATTTTCCCCAAACATAACGCTTTGTATTGAGGTAAAAAAAGTTAATTTCTTAGCAATTTTTTTTGCAGTATTACTTTAGTGCCTTATTGCAAACAGGAAACCTGTATTCTGTACATGCTTCCTTCTTTTCACTGTGTCATTTATCAAATCAAATTGTATTAGTCACATGCGCCGAATACAACCGGTGTAGACTTCACATTGAAATGCTTACTTACAAGCCCCTAACCAAGAATGCAGTTTAAACAAATATGGATAAGAATAATAAATAAAAGTAACAAGTAATTAAAGAGCAGCATTAAAATAACAATAGTGAGACTATATACAGGGGGGTACACAGGCAATGTGCGGGGGCACCGGTTAGTTGAGGTAATATGTACATGTAGGTAAAGTTATTAAAGTCACTATGCATAGATGATAACAGCAGAGAGTAGCAGTGGTGTAAAAGAAGGGGGGGGCAATGCAAATAGTCTGGGTAGCCATTTGATTAGATGTTCAGGGGTCTTATGGCTTGGGGATAGAAGCTGTTTAGAAACCTCTTGGACTGCTTGCCGTGCGGTAACAGAGAGAACAGTCTGACTAGGGTGGCTGGAGTCTTTGACAGTTTTTAGGGCCTTCCTCTGACAACGCCTGGTATAGAGGTCCTGGATGGCAGGAAGCTTGGCCCCAGTACTGGGCCGTTCGCACTACCCTCTGTAGTGCCTTGCGGTCGGAGGCCGAGCAGTTGCCATACCAGGCAGTGATGCAACCAGTCAGGATGCTCTCGATGGTGCAGCTGTAGAACCTTTTGAGGATCTGAGAACCCATGCCAAATCTTTTCAGTCTCCTGAGGGGAAAAGGTTTTGTTGTGCCCTTTTCATGACAGTCTTGGTGTGCTTGGACCATGTTAGTTTGTTGGGGATGTGGACACCAAGGAGCTTGATGCACTCAACCTGCTCCACTGCAGCCCTGTCAATGATAATGAGTGCCTGTTCGGTCCTCTTTTTCCTGTTGTCCACAATCATCTCCTTTGTCTTGATCACGTTGAGGGAGAGGTTGTTTTCCTGGCACCACACGGCCTGGTCTCTGACTTCCCTATAGGCTGTCTCGTCGTTGTCGGTGATCAGGCCTACCACTGTTGTGCCATCGGCAAACTTAATGATGGTGTTGGAGTCGTGCCTGGCCGAGCAGTCATGGTTGAACAGGGAGTACAGGACAGGACTGAGCACGCACCCCTGAGGGGCCCCTGTGTTGTGGATCAGCGTGGCTGATGTGGTGTTACCTATTCTTGTCACCTGGGGGCGGCCCATCAGGAAGTCCAGGATCCAGTTGCGGAGGGAGGTGTTTAGTCCCATGGTCCTTAGCTTATTGATGAGCTTTGAGGGCACTATGGTGTTGAACGCTGAGCTGTAGTCAAGGTGGGAAAGGGCGGTGTGGGGTGCAATAAAGATTGCATCATCTGTGGATCTGTTGGGGCGGTATGCAAATTGGAGTGGGTCTAGGGTTTCTGGGATAGTGGTGTTGATTGATGTGAGCCATGACCAGCCTTTCAAAGCACTTCATGGCTACAGACGTGAGTGCTACGGGTCCGTAGTCATTTAGGCAGGTTACTTTAGTGTTCTTGGGCACAGGCACTATGGTGTCTGCTTAAAACATGTTGGTATTACAGACTCGAACAGGGAGAGGTTGAAAATGACAGTGAAGACACTTGCCAGTTGGTCAGCGCATGCTCGCAGTACATGTCCTGGTAATCCGTCTGGCCCTGCGGCCTTGTGAATGTTGACCAGTTTTAAGGTCTTACTCACATCGGCTGCGGAGAGCGTGATCACACAGTCTTCCGGAACAGCTGGTGCTCTCATGCATGTTTCAGTGTTATTTTCCTCGAAGCGAGCATAGAAGTAGTTTAGCTCGTCTGGTAGGCTTGTGTCACTGGGCAGCACTCGGCTGTGCTTCCCATTGTAGTCTGTAATGGTTTGCAAGCCCTGCCACATCCGATGGGCGTCCGAGCCAGTGTAGTACGATTCGATCTTAGTCCTGTATTGACGCTTTGCCTGTTTGATGGTACGTCGGAGGGTATAGTGGGATTTCTTATAAGCTTCCGGGTTCCGGGTTAGAATCCCACTCCTTGAAAGCCGCAGCTCTAGCCTTTAGCTCATTGCGGATGTTGCCTGTAATCCATGACTTTATGTTAGTATTGTGGAGTACTACAACGTTGTTGATACGTCCTCAGTTTTCTCCTATCACAGCCATTAAACTCTGTTTTAAAATCACCATTGGCCTCGTGGTGAAATCCCTGAGCGGTTTCCTTCCTCTCCGGCGACTGAGTTAGTAAGGGTGCCTTTATCTTTGTAGTTACTGGGCGTATTGATACACCATCTAAAATGTAATTAATAACTGCAACATGCTCAAACTATCATCACGAGTCATAGATCCCTGGGAAGTTAGTTTCTTCATTCTACTGATGCGTATCATTGTACAAACCTACCTGGACTTTGGTTGAATCTGTGCTTGAAATTCACAACTCGACTGAGGGACCTTACAGATAGTTGTATGTGGGGTACAGCGATGGGGCAGTCTTTTAAAAATCATGTTAAACGCTTATTGCACACAGGGAGTCCATGCAACTTATTATGTGACTTGTTAAGCACATTTTTACTCCTGAACTTGCCATAACAAAAGGGTTGAATACTGATTGACTCAAGACATTTCAGATTTTCATTTTCTATTAATTTGTAAAGATTTATAAAAACATAATTCCACTTTGACATTATGGGGTACCGTGTGTAGATCAGTGACACAAAATCAACATTTTATACATTTTTAATTCAGGCTGTAACGAAACAAAATGTGGAAAATGTTGAGCGGTGTGAATACTTTTTGAAGGCACTGTATACAATGCATTCGTAAAACTCAATTGAGCTCAGGTGCATCCTGTTTCCATTGAAAATCCTTGAGCTGTTTCTACAACATGATTGGAGTCGACCTGTGGTAAATGTAAATTAATTGGACATGATTTGGAAAGGCACACACCTGTCTATATAAGGTCCCACAGTTGACAGTGCATGTCAGAGCAAAAACCAAGCCATGAGGTCAAAGGAATTGTCCATAGAGCTCCGAGACAGGATTGTGTCGAGGCACAGATCTGGGGAAGGGTACCAAAAAAGATTCTGCAGCATTGAATGTTCCCAAGAACACAGTGGCCTCCATCATTCCTAAATGGAAGAAGTTTGGAACCACCAAGACTCTTCCTAGAGCTGGCCGCCCGGCCGAATTGCTCAGTTCGTGGGAGAAGGGCCTCCGTGACCAAGAACCTGATGGTCACTCTGACAGAGCTCCAGAGTTCCTCTGTGGAGATGGGAGAACCTTCCAGAAGGACAAACATCTCTGCAGGCCTCCACCAATCAGGTCTTTATGGCAGAGAGGCCAGACGGAAGCAATTCCTCAGTAGAAGGCACTCCCGCTTGTAGATTGCCAAAAGCCACCTAAAGACTCTCAGACCATGAAAACATAATTCTCTGGTCTGATGAAACCAAGATTGAGCTCTTTGGCCTGAATGCCAAGTGTCACGTCTGGAGGAAACCCTACTGTGAAGCATAGTGAAAACCTGCTCCAGCACCTCAGACTGGGGCGAAGGTTCACCTTCCAACAGGACAATGACCCTAAGCACACAGTCAAGGCAACGCAGGAGTGGTTGCGGGACAAGTCTCTGAATGTCCTTGAGTGCCCCAGCCAGAGCCCGGACTTGAACACGATCAAACATCTCTGGAGAGACCTGAAAATAGCTGTGCAGCATCGCTCCCCATCCAACCTGACAGCTTGAGAGGATCTCCAGAGAAGAATGGGAGAAACTTCCGAAATATGTGTGCCAGGCTTATAGCGTCATAGTAGCGTCATACCCAAGAAAACTCGATGCTCTAATCGCTGCTAAATGTGCTTCAACAAAGTACTGAGTAAAGAGTCTGAATACTTATGTAAATGTGTTTATTTTTCATAAATTAGCGAAAATGTCTAAACCTGTTTGTCATTATGGGGTGTTGTGTATAGATTGATGAGGCGGGAAAAAAAACTATTCAATCAATTTTAGAATAAAGCTGCGACGTAACAAAATGAGAAGTCAAGGGGTTTTGAATACTTTCCAAAGGCTGTGTGTGTGTGTGTGTGTGTGTGTGTGTTTTTATTTATTTATATATATGTGTATATATATATATATATATATATATATATATATATATATATATATATATATATATATATATAAATATTACTTTCTACTACCGTTAAAAAGTTTGGGCTCACTTAGACATTTCCTTGTTTTTGAAAGAAAAGCTAAAACAAAATTGTCCATTTAAAATAACTTCAAATTGATCAGAAATACAGTGTAGACATTGTTAATTTTGTAAATGACTATTGTAGCTGGAAACTGATTTTTTTTTTAATAAAAAAAGGAATATCTACATTGGCGTACAGAGGCCCATTATCAGCAACCATCACTCCTGTGTTCCAATGGCACGTTGTGTTAGCTCAACTGGCAGCTTCATTAAATAGTACCCGCAAAACACAAGTCTCAACGTCAACAGTGAAGAGGCGACTCTGGGATTCTGGCCTTCTAGGCAGAGTTGCAAAGAAAAAGCTATATCAGACTGGCCAATAAAAATAAAAGATAGGCAAAAGAACACAGACACTGGAAAGAGGGACTCTGTGTAGAAGGCCAGCATCCCAGAGTTGCCTCTTCACTGTTGACGTTGACACTGGGGTTTTGCGGATACTATTTAATGAAGCCTTCAGTTGAGGACTTGTGATGCGTCTGTTTCTCAAACTAGACACTCTAATGTACTTGTCCTCTTGCTCAGTTGTGCACCGGGGCCTCCCACTCCTCTTTCTATTTTGGTTAGAGCCAGTTTGCGCTGTTCTATGAAGGGAGAAGTACAGTGTTGTGCTAGATCTTCAATTTCTTGGCATTTTCTCGCATGGAATAGCCTTCATTTCTCAGAATAAGAATAGACTGACGAGTTTCAGAAGAAAGTAATTGTTTCTGGCCATTTTGAGCCTGTAATCGAACCCACAAATGCTGATGCTCCAGATACTCAACTAGTATAAAGAAGGCCAGTTGTATTGCTTCTTTAATGAGCACAACAGTTTTCAGCTGTGCTAACATAATTGCACAAGGGTTTCCTAATGCTCAATTAGCCTTTTTAAAATGATAAACTTGGATTAGCTAACACAACGTGCCATTGGTTGCTGATTATGGGCCTCTGTACACCTATGTAGATATTCCATAAAAAATCTGCCGTTTCCAGCTACAGTAGTCATTTACAACATTAACAATGTCTACACTGTATTTCTGATCAATTTCATGTTATTTTAATGGAAAAAAAAGCTTTTCTTTCAAAAACAAGGACATTTCTAAGTGACCTCAAACGTGTGTGTGTGTGTGTGTGTGTGTGTTAATATACCGTTGAAGTCTGAAGTTTACGTACACCTTAGCCAAATACATTTCAACTCAGTTTTTCACAATTCCTGACATTTAAACATTTAATCTTAGTAAAAATTCCCTGTCTTAGGTGATTCCCTGTCTTAGGTAATGTGAAATGTCAGAACAATAGAATGATTTATTTCAGCTTTTATTTCTTTAATCACATTCCCAGTGGGTCAGAATGCTACCAAATGCTACCAAATTAGTATTTGGTAGCATTGCCTTTAAATTGTTTAACTTGGGTCAAACATTTTGGGTAGCCTTCCACAAGCTTCCCACAATAAGTTAGGTGAATTTGACTTTGTTGTCCTTAAGCCATTTTGCAACAACTTTGGAAGTATGCTTGGGGTCAATGGTCGCAAATGGGTCTTCCAAATGGACAATCTTTAACTTCCTGACTGATGTCTTGAGATGTTATTCAATATATCCACATAATTTCCCTTCCTCATGATGCCATCTATTTTGTGAAGTGCACCAGTCCCTCCTGCAGCAAAGCACCCCCACAACATGATGCTGCTACCCCCGTGCTTCACGATTGGGATGGTGTTCTTCGGCTTACAAGCCTCCCCCTTTTTCCTCCAAACATAAAGATGGTCATTATGGCCAAACAGTTCTATTTTTCTTTCATCAGACCAGAGGACATTTCTCCAGAAAGTACGATCTTTGTCCCCATGTGCAGTTGCAAACTGTAGTCTGGCTTTTTTATGGCAGTTTTGGAGCAGTGGCTTCTTCCTTGCTGAGCGGCCTTTCAGGTTATGTTGATATAGGACTCTTTTGCCTGTGGATATAGATACTTTTGTACCTCTTTCCTCCAGAATCTTCACAAGGTCCTTTTCTGTTGTTCTGGGATTGATTTTCAATTTCCGCACCAAAGTACGTTCATCTCTAGGAGACAGAACGTGTCTCTTTCCTGAGCGGTATGATGGCTGCGTGGTCCCATGGTGTTTATGCTTGCGTACTATTGTTTGTACAGATGAACGTGGTACCTTCAGGCGCTTGGAAATTGCTCACAAGGATCAACCAGACTTTTTTTCCCCTCTGAGGTCTTGGCTGATTTCTTTAGATTTTCCCATGATGTCAAGCAAAGAGGCACTGAGTTTGAAGGCAGGCCTTGAAATACATCCACAGGTACACCTCCAATTGACCAGCAAAGCACCAGCACACCTACTCCTCCATGCTTCACGGTTGGAACCACACATGCGGAGATCATCTATTCACCTATTCTGCGTCTGACAAAGACACGGCGGTTGGAACCAAAAATCTCAATCTTTGGACTCTTCAGACCAAAGGACAGATTTCCACCGGTCTAATGTCCATTGCTCGTGTTTCTTGGCCCAAGCAATTATTATTGGTGTCCTTTAGTAGTGGTTTCTTTGCAGCAATTTGACCATGAAGGCCTGTTTCACGTAGTCTCCTCTGAACAGTTGATGTTGATATGTGTCTGTTACTTGAACTCTGTGAAGCATTTATTTGGGCTGCAATATCTGAGGCTGGTAACTCTGGCTTCCACGCGATACAACACTCCTTCCGTGGCCTCCAACTGCTCTTAAATGCTAGTAAAACTAAATGCGTGCTCTTCAACCGATCGCTATCCGCCCGCCCAACTAGCTTCACTACTCTGGACGGTTCTGACTTAGAATATGTGGACAACTATAAATACCTAGGTGTCTGGCTAGACTGTAAACTCTCCTTCCAGACTCATATTCAGCATCTCCAATCCAAAAATTAAATCTAGAATCGGCTTCCTATTTCGCACAAAGCCTCCTTCACTCATGCTGCCAAACATACCCTCGTAAAATTGACTATCCTACTTCGGCGATGTCATTTACAAAATAGCCTCCAACACTCTACTCAGCAAATTGAATACAGTCTATCACAGTGCCATCCATTTTGTCACCAAAGCCCCATATACTACCCACCACTACGACCTGTATACTCTCTATAAGTCCTAGGTAAAGCTCTGCCTTATCTCAGCTCACGGGTCACCATAGCAACACCCACCCGTAGCACGTGCTCCAGCAGGTATATCTCACTGGTCATACCCAAAGCCAACACCTCTTTTGGCCGCCTTTCCTTCCAGTTCTCTGCTGCCAATGACTGGAACGAACTGCAAAAATCACTGAAGTTGGAGACATATCTCCCTCACTAACTATAAGCGTCCGCTGTCAGAGCAGCTTACCGATCGCTGCAGCTGTACACAGCCCATCTGTAAATAGCCAATCCAACCAACTACCTACATCATCCGCATTTTTGTTTTTCTGCTATTTTGCACACCAGTATTTCTACCTGCACATCCTCATCTGCACATATATCACTCCCGTGTAAATTGCTACATTGTAATTACTTCGCCACTATTGGCCTATTTATTGCCTTACCTCCTTACTTCATATGCACCACTGTATACAGATTTTTCTATTGTGTTATTGACTGTACGATTGTTTATCCCATGTGTAACTGTTGTTTTTGTCGCACTGCTTTGCTTTATCTTGGCCAGGTCACAGTTGTAAATCTTTTATTTTATTTTATTTCACCTTTATTTAACCAGGTAGGCAAGTTGAGAACAAGTTCTCATTTACAATTGCGACCTGGCCAAGATAAAGCAAAGCAGTTCGACAACATACAAAAACACAGAGTTACACATGGAGTAAAACAACATACAATCAATGATGCAGTAGAAAAAAATAAGACTATATTCAATGTGAGCAAATGATGTGAGATAATGGAGGTAAAGGCAAAAAAATGCCATGGTGGCAAAGTAAATAAAGTATGGCAAGAAAAACACTGGAATGGTAGATTTGTAGTTTGAAGAAAGTTAAAAGTTAAAATATAAATAATATGGTGCAAAGGAGCAAAATAAATAAAATAAATAAAATAAATAAATACAGTAGGGGAAAAGGTAGTAGTTTGGGCTCAATTAAAGATGGGCTATGTACAGGTGCAGAGATCTGTGAGCTGCTCTGACAGCTGGTGCTTAAAGCTAGTGAGGGAGATAAGTGTTTCCAGTTTTAGAGATTTTTGTAGTTCGTTCCAGTCATTGGCAGCTGAGAACTGGAAGGAGAGACGACCAAAGGAGGAGTTGGCTTTAGGGGTGACCAGAGAGATATACCTGCTGGAGCGCGTGCTACAGGTGGGTGCTGCTATGGTGACCAGTGAGTGGAGATAAGGGGGGACTTTACCTAGCAGGGTCTTGTAGATGACCTGGAGCCAATGTGTTTGGCGACGATTATGAAGTGAAGGCCAGCCAACGAGAGCATACAGGTCGCAGTGGTGGGTTGTATATGGGGCTTTGGTGACAAAACGGATGGCACTGTGATAGACTGCATCCAGCTTGTTGAGTAGGGTATTGGAGGCTATTTTGTAAATGACATCGCCGAAGTCGAGGATTGGTAGGATGGTCAGTTTTACGAGGGTATGTTTGGCAGCATGAGTGAAGGATGCTTTGTTGCGAAATAGGAAGCCAATTCTAGATTTCACTTTGGATTGGAGATGATTGATGTGAGTCTGGAAGGAGAGTTTACAGTCTAACCAGACACCTAGGTATTTGTAGTTGTCCACAAATTCTAAGTTAGAACCGTCCAGAGAAGTTATGCTGGATGGGCGGGCAGGTGCAGGCAGCGATCGGTTGAAGAGCATGCATTTAGTTTTACTTGTGTTTAGGAGCAGTTGGAGACCACGGAAGGAGAGTTGAATGGCATTGAAGCTCGTCTGGAGGGTTGTTAACACAGTGTCCAAAGAAGGGCCAGAAGTATACAGAATGGTGTCGTCTGCGTAGAGGTGGATCAGAGATTCACCAGCAGCAAGAGCGACATCATTTATGTATACAGAGAAAAGAGTTGGTAAATGAGAACTTGTTCTCAACTGGCCTACCTGGTTAAATAAAGGTGAAATATTTTTTTTTTTTAAATGAACTTATCCTCTGCAGCAGAGGTAACTCTGGTTTTTCCTTTCCTGTGGCGGTCCTCATGAGAGCCAGTTTCATCGCTAATAGCTTACTAACCAAGACTTCGGACCAAACTTTTTCAATACCTTGTTTACATACCCATTTCCCCCTTTATTGGTAGATATGTTTAACCTTCTTTCCTACCAACTCTACTGGCTACCGATGTCATTCTTCTGTGAGCTGCTCCATGCAACAACCAGTTGAGAGCTGTTCGCTCTTGCTTCCTGTTGATGATATTCTGCTGAAACTAGGCTGTGAGTGGCGTGCATGTGGATATATTTAACATGCTTTGCGATTGTGTAGGCTACTTTACATTATTTTCTTTATTGTACTGCATAATTGTTAGTCGTACACCTCCACTACACTACTTTGATACATATCAGTGGGGATTAATAAGTGAGTGTAGGCAATGCCCACTGAAAGAAAAGTGGGTATAGGGTTTATACCTGCGTATAGCCTCCACTACACTACTTACCCTTTTGTGTTTTACAAAAAGTGCACTCTCCTACATGTGCTGGTATTACGGTTGCTGTCCTTTCAGCATCAAAAGCCTGTAACACACTGAAGTTCCAATAGGTTCCCCACTGCGCAAACATGTCTACTATATATATATATATATATATATATCAAGGCTGTTACAATTTCCCATGGTCTCCCCATACTAATACTGAACGTGCAACTTTCCAAACATTTCCCCCACTCTTCCCTACCAGGCAGTCAAGGAAATTCTGACATAGTTGTGACAAATATTTTTCAACGCAAGTAAAGGATAGTAATGTTACGAGTAAAGTAGGAAGTCCAGGTTTCAATAGGCGACGAGATATTAATGTTTGAAGAAAAAAGGGAATGTGTATATATTTGTCCTGGCGAAGCAGTTTTACACGCTGACTGAAAGGAAGCTGATAATTATGCGTTTTTTATTTTTTCCTCCACTGGTCTCACTGGCCAATTGAGACATGGATTTTGTGTGTGTGCCATTCAGAGGTTGAATGGGCGAGACAAAAGATTGAAGTGCCTTTACAACGGGATATAGTAGTAGGTGCCAGGCGCACCGGTGTGTGTCAAGAACTGCAGCGCTGCTGAGTTTGTTATGCTCAACAGTATCCCCTGTGTATCAAGAATGGTCCACCACCCAAAGGACATCCAGACAACTTGACACAACTGTGGGAAGCATTGGAGTCAACATGGGCCAGCATCCCTGTGGAACCATTTGGACATCTTGTAGAGTCCATGTCCTGACGAGAGGAGGCTGTTCTGAGAGCAACTCAATATAAGGAAGGTGTTCTTAATGTTTTGTACACTCAGTCTATTGACTACCAGACAATGTTCATATGTCATGACTGTCAGTCAGAGGTGGGACCAAGTCATTATTATTCGGGTTGCAAGTCTCAAGGTCCGATTCTCAAGTTGAGTCCGAAGTAGAACGGGTTGGGTCAAGTCCAAGTCGTGCATTTATAGAGCTAGTCGAGTCGCACATCAAGTAAAAAACCCATCTGTTCATGTAATGACTTGTTCAACTACAAGTCTTTGTCTATTTATTGAGGCTACCAGACAGCCCTTTTCTTCATTATTTTGTCTCTAACATATTTTGATTATGTAATTATTCATTTTAACAAATTCCAAATACAAGTAAATTATTAATTTCAAGCAATTTTGACATGCCAAGAGACCAGTAGGACTATGCTAGTAATTGTTGCTTGAAGCCCCATTGCTGGTGAGCTTGCAAAGTAAACAGTTAATATTCTTGATCGCCAAACATTTTTGGAGCTGCATGTTTGCACTGCATCCGATCCTATAGCTAGCTGTACAGCATGTGACTCGAGTCCACACCTCTGCTATCAATGTCAAGAAGTGTGTATGAATCTTCCATTTGGCATGTCTCTTGATGTAATGACGACAACTGCGTCTGAGTTTTTGGCAACCCTTCCCCCGCTTTTGTTTCATGCTGTCTGAAGACCTAGCTAGCCAGCTACTAGCTAACACAAGACACAGATGAAAGCAGAAACCTCTAAGTATCTTTTCCTTAGACGAATAGGGGAAACCTCTAATTATACTGTATTTGCTGACACAGTGCAGTCAAATTTTGGCACCAGTAGACTAGCTACCTAGTTATGTAAACCACGCCCCTCTGCGAACACCCTTCTGCAATTGTTGGTTACAAGGCGGTACTTATTTAAACGAGGTAAGAGAATATGACCGTACCATTGGTGTATTCAAATTTGAGATTTTGTGATGTGATATTAATATTCCCGCCTCTTGAATCCTGGTGTTTGACATTGGGGAGGGGACCAGTAACTTTATGATCAAACTTTATCAATGTAGAAGCAACAGTCATTTTTTTATACTTTAGGTATCCTACTTTGATCTGGTTTCATCCAAATACCATACATTTCCTGAAAAACGTTTTGACTGCTGTACCTTTAACACCCTTCTCCCTCTGCCTTACAGAAGCAGAGCCTGGAGGTTCAGGCGAACACCGCTGTAGCGTTTGTGACCTTGTCCTTTCCTCCAGCTTCCAGCTCCAGGAGCACATGAACCTGCACACAGGGGCACGCCCATACTGGTGTGCTGAGTGTGGGAAGCGCTTCTGTCAGCTGGCCAACTACCGCTCCCACCTGCGGACGCACGCCCAGCCCCAGACCTCAGTCCCACCCGTACAGCTCCGCTGCCGTGTTTGCCTGAAGGGCTTCGATTCTGAGCAGGGTTTGAAGGACCACCTAGCCAAGTCCCACTTTGAGAAGGAGTTTTATGAGTGTGACGCATGCAAGCGCATCTTCACCTGCCTGACCAAGTGTGAGGAGCACCTGGAGGAGCACAAGCGCGAGCTGGCGGACCACGTGTGTCTGCAGTGCTGTCGCCGCTTCCGCCTGCGCCGCTCTCTCCGCCGCCACAAGGAGCGGGGCTGTGTCCGCAGCTATCGCTGCACCGACTGCCCCATGAAATTCAGCCGCAAGAATGCCCTCCTCAAGCACAGCTTCTCCCACCTGGGCCTGCTGCCTTACACCTGCATCCAGTGCCGCGCACATTTCCGCCTGGCCAGGCTCTACCGTAAGCACGAGTGTGAGCCGGAGCGGCTCCACTGCGTGGCATGCCTGGGCGTCTTCCAGAGCCACAACGACTTCCAGAGGCACAAAAGGGAGACGGGCTGCTGGGGCCAGCAGGGGACCAAGGGGGATGAGATCCGCTGTATGGAGTGTGGCCAGGCCTTCTCCACGGCTGACGAGCTGAAGAATCACGCCGGGGCCCACCAGAGGGTGATGACCTGCTCCGAGTGCGGCAAGGGCTTCCGCTCGGCCTTGATGCTGATGTCACACATGGGGGGCCACGCAGGGTCGAGGCCCTGTCTGTGTAAGAACTGCGGCCTGGGCTTCCCTCACCAGCAGGGTTACGAGAGCCACCTCAAGGACTGTGGACGCAAACCCCCTCCTGTGGTGAGTATGGGTTACCCCCCTAAGAACTGTTGAAATATACTGATATATGTTTGTCACTGTATATGGCTCTTTGGAAGAAGTATTTTCAGATTATTTTGATTTAAGTTGGATTGGATAGAGAAGGGTACAAGTAGTTCTCTGTTCACTGTTGTAACTCTCTCTTTGCAGATGGCTCCAAAGAAACCACGGAAGGACGCCCCTGCTGCTCTTTCCAAACCCCTAGCCCAGCTCGCTCCAAGTTATCTCCCTGTCTCTGCTCCTGTGAAGAAACCAGAGAGACAAGCGTCAGCACCACTTCCTACTCTGGTGAGAATGTCAGGCTCTGCCCCTGCCGGAGTCACAATGGGAATCCCTGCTTCTACCCCAGTGAGAATGCCAGGCTCTGCCCCTGCCAGAGTCACTATGGGAGTCCCTGCTTCTACCCCAGTGAGAATGCCAGGCTCTGCCCCTGCCAGAGTCACTATGGGAGTCCCTGCTTCTACCCCAGTGAGAATGCCAGGCTCTGCCCCTGCCGGAGTCACAATGGGAATCCCTAACACCACTGCTGTCCGTGTAGTGAGCCCTGACCAACCCACCAAGGGGCTGTGGAAGCTCAGCCTGGACAAACAGCCTCCTCCTGGGGTGTCCTTGGTCATGTTTGTCCCTGCCAACACCCCTCTGGCCTCTGGCCTCTCTGGCCCATCCTCCACCCCCCAGTTCCCAGCCCTCTCAGGCACCCAGCCCCAGTGGAAGATATTCAACCCAGCACCAAATCCAGCAGCCCTTCCTCCGGTGCTGTGCCAGTCCAGCTTCACCTCTGAGCCGGGTCTGAGCCTCATAGCAGAGGCAAACCGGCGCTACTCCTCTGATGCTCCGCTGGATCTGGCCTTAAAGACAGCTGACTACGAACAGGAGCCTGCTAATATACTACCTCTTGATCTGTCTAACAAGTCGACTTGCTCCACTCCTCCTGCTAACCTTGTAGTCAAGACTGAACCGAGAGACCCTGGGTTTGCAGACGAGACTGAGGAAGAACTATTCACAAGTTTAACAGGTGATAAAAAGGAGATAGTCTTTCAGAGTAAGAGGGAGCCAGGGGAGGATTCTAAAATGGAGGCTATGGCTCAGAAGGGGGAAAATGGAGAAGGGAGTGGAGCTGAAGACAGGCAAAATGACAGCAGAGATGATGGAACAGCGCAGTCTCAAATGAAGAAGGCACCAAAGCTGGGAGTCACGTCAACACTGCGGCTCCTGACCGTCAAACAGACAGAACCTTTGAAGAACACTGCCAAAGTGGATCTAGTGAATCAGCTGAAAATCGAGTCAGTCAGCTCTTTGCACTCCAAAATGCTTCGGGGCTTAGTCCATATAAAGCAGGAACCACTGTCTCTAGAGGCTGACAGTGGAACACAGAGCTCAGACTTCTGTTCGTACAGCCCGCTGACAGCATTGAACAGGAAGATGGAGCCAGACGTGGGGCTGGACTTGAGATGGGATGGGGGCACCCCAGGCTGTGTGCTCGACTTGAGGTTGAATGGAGGGAACACAGCCAATCGTGATGCAGAGGAGAGGAATGTGGAAGGAGACCGTGTAGAGGAGGAGCTTGAGGGTGGCGAGAAGGATGGAACGGAGGAGAGGAAAGAGCAGAAGGATGGATCGGAGCAGAAGGATGGATCGGAGGAGAGGATAGCGGATAAGGATGGATCGGAGGAGAGGATAGCGGATAAGGATGGATCGGAGGAGAGGAAAGAGCAGAAGGATGGATCGGAGCAGAAGGACAGATCGGAGCAGAGGAAAGTGGATAAGGATGGATTGGAGGAGAGGAAAGTGGATAAGGATGGATCGGAGGAGAGGAAAGAGCAAAAGGATGGATCGGAGCAGAAGGACAGATCGGAGCAGAGGAAAGTGGATAAGGATGGATCGGAGGAGGAGGATGGAACGGAGGAGAGGAAAGGGGAGGAGGATGGAACGGAGGAGACTGACACCCCTGTTGATGAACCCACAGCCCATAACCCAGAGACACAGCTCCCCTCCTCTCCCATCCCCTCTCCTCCCTCCTCACCACCATGTAAAAGACGAAGGTCACTAAGGACAAGGGAAAAGCCTAGATCCCTACGTGACTGTTTATTATAAGGGCAGTACTTTAGACAGAGTGAAAAATAGGTTTGCTGACAACAATGTTAATTAGGCTGCTTTTTAATGGTCCGAGAAACAGAGGACAACATAACCAAGCCTAATGTAAAACAATTCATACTAGGCTTGTTATTAAATTATAATAGCAACACATTTTGTGGATTAGTGGTGATTTTTATAAACCATGCCTCTACATTAATTTGCCCTCGGGATTTGGTTGCTTTCCTGTATTCCAATAATTTTTTGCTAGCTATTGAAGACTTACTATGTCTATGTTTAATGTACCTGCTAGTGCTTAGTGAGCTAGCTAACAATCCTTGTTGTTAGCTGCTTACTGTGTGGCAAGAGATTGAGATTAGGGTAAATAATGGCTGTTTTCGATGTTACAGTAGTTGCGTATGTTGGCAATAGGATCATGCACTTCTTCCAGTGTTACCGCACACCTTTCCAAACACTCCATATCTATTTGACTATACCAACATAACTTATTTGGGTTTTTTGTTATAGGTTGTCTAGTTAGTCTTCAATTGAATGTCATTGTAATTTTTGTAGTTTCTATTCTATATAAGCTGCTGTATGGGACTTCAGTCGCAAAGGTTTCTTATTCAGGTACTGATGGGGAGTGTTTGGGAGCCAGGATTGAATGTACTGTCAACTTTCTGAGAAATGTTTCTCAACAGCTCGGTTTTTGTTTGATTTGAGTTCCAGAATGGGTAAAATATGCAAGAAAATGTATGTGCTGTCCAATTATAATGTTGAATTGACATGAATATCTTTTTTCTATCACGTTGAATGTCTTACTTCAACTGAATGGTTGCAGTGTTTTGTAGAGTTTTAAAATATTCTGTTCTGAAATTGGGATCTTAAAGGATACAAATAAAGATCAACGTATTGGAATGGTATGGAGGGTTTTTTTTGGAAAGCCTTCTTTCATTGACCAAAACAGAACTCTTAGAGGAAGCAGGAAGGCACTATGATCAGTGTTTATCTCGTTTTAAACACACTGATAGATTCTGTTATACTAAGATTTCTAACATTTAACCAAAGTGTTGTAATCCATAATTCCAGTGTTGCATTTTGAAACGTTAATAAATTATGCACTTGAAGCAGGTAGGTCTGTAATTATATAGGTCTACATCCTCGAGACAGTTGGATTGTGCAAATGCGCACAGCAAAGAGCTCGGTTGAAGAAAAGACTACAAATATTGTCACATGGTCAGAAGGCCCGGAAATAATTTGTCTGTCAAATCCGGCGAAGATGATAACAGTAGTAGGCTGGCGTAAATGTGGCTGGCGTAAGAACACAACAGTTTGCAATAGATATCCCCTTCGTTCTCGATCGGAAAACGGTTCGGTTACGTACCGCAAATTCCTTTCTCTTGCTTCGAGCAATGTAGGCTGATGAAACGGAACAGACGGCAAAAACTTCGTATAACTACACCATTATTCTACATGGACAAAGACAAGTTAGCTGTGAACGTAAGTATATAGGCCTGTCAATAAAATGCATATTTTGAAGAAGTGAGAATATTATTGTGTAGCCTATTTGTATCCACAATAAAAAAGGAACCAAAAAGCAGCTTGGATTAAAATTGTAATTATTGTAAAAAAAAATCTATAATACAGTTGAAATATTTGTTAAACTGATGTTAAAACTATTGCTAATCTTATGTAAATCACTAATTAAATATGATGTTGTAGTATAAGCAATCACATTGCTATTTACAATTGACACCTATCCTCCCTCTTCATTTCCCCACCCAGCATGACCCATGCTCCTGGTTGGAGATGCACCAGTTCATTGGAGACCTGATGGTCTCTGGGGGGGCTCTGGGACTAAAAGACGCCCCACCAGCAGCCCCAGGCCCAGCCCAGCCCAGACAGGTCCAGGCCCAGGGAGAGAGCATTAGAGAGGCCAGAGACGGAGACATCAGTGGACAAGGTGAGTGGAGAACATTGTGGAGTAATAGGAAAGGACAGGAAATACTAAGGAAACCGCTTTTGTTTTCGTAGGTAATGGCTTGTCTGGCTTTATAATAAATGTATTTCCTTGCTTTTGTCTTTTCCCCAACTTGTACACAGCTCAGCACCATACCTGCACTTGCCCTGGCTGCCCCTACTCTTCCTCATCTTCCTCCTTCCAGACCATAAAGCCCAGCACCACCTACAGCCCAGAGCTCAGTCAGCCCCAGAGTCAGGACAAGGAGACCAGCACCCAGAGCCCCAGCCCAGCCCCTACCACTCTCACTAACCAGGGTACTTCTTCACCAAGCCCCCTGCCCCAAATCCCCACCTTCCCTTGTTTCTGCTGCCGCCGGGGCTTCCAGACCTGTACCCAGCTACTGCACCACCAACAGGGGGCAGCAGACTTTCCATTCTCCCAGACGCTCACCCACTACCACCACCACTGCCCCCTTACCAGCTGCCTGCCCCACCACCACTCCCACCCTGGCCTGGCCCCTGGCACCTTCTCCTGCCTGTCCTGCCAGCATTCCTTCCCCTCCTGCGACCAGCTCTTCCGCGACCAGCAGGGCCACACCCCCCCCCAGAACCATGTTGGAGGGGTGACCTTAGTGTCCCCCACCCTACACCCATGCATGCACTGTTCAGCCTCCTTCCCCCGACCCTCTCAGCTGCTACAGCACCAGCGCACCCAGCACGCTCACAAGGCCGGCGGCTTCCTGTGCACCGAGTGCGGGCGCGCCTTCAACTCCCACTCCAACCTCCGTATCCACCTCAACGTACACACCGGCGCCCGGCCCTACTCATGCCCTGACTGCGGCAAGAGCTTCAGCCAGTCGGGAGCATTGAAGATCCACCGGCGCATCCACACCGGGGAGAGACCCTATGCCTGCACCTACTGTGGGAGGGGCTTCCCCCACCTGGCCGGGGTCCGGGCCCACCAAAGGACCCACACAGGTGAGAAGCCCTACCGCTGCACCCAGTGTGAGAAGTGCTTCACCCAGTCGGGGGCACTGAAGATCCACACAAGGATCCACACCGGGGAACGGCCGTTTGTGTGCAGCCTCTGTGGGAAGGGCTTCTCCAACCGCTCCGGCATCCGCTTCCACCAGCGCACTGTCCATGGGATGGTGTCGGATATGGGCAGGGGTGGAGGAGCCGGTGGGTCCCATAGGAGACAGAGTCTAGGCAGCTCAGCTACTGTGGGACGCCCCAGTGCCAATCCAAACAGGATACGCAACAACCCCCATACTGACGTGAGCTCCAGAATTACTCCTGCCCCGACCAAAATCCTTTCCCCTGGGTCTCTCCTTGCTCCTCCAGGGTCAGGTCCGACTGTAACCTCAGACAAAGAGCCCCAGTTCCAGTCTAGCGGTGTGAAGATCCCCTCCAGGAGAGCAGAACCAGGCAGTAGCAGGGAAGGGAGGGCTCAGCTGTACACCTGTGAGGACTGTGGGCTGCTTTTTGGGGACGCTCCCTCCAGAAACCAACACCAAACTGTGGTGCACTACTCTACAGAAGGGGTAGAAGAGGAGGGCCTGGGGGACACTGGGGGGGAGGGGTGAGAGAGAGAGAGGAGGGAGAGATGGTAGATGGAAGCTTGATGCAGTACATTGTTGGATCAAAGGCTAAGGGAGAGGTGGGGGGAAAATGGAGAGGTGAGAAGAGGCAAAAAGCTTGACACTCATCAAGGAAAATAAATATGTAAAGGCATGGGGGTGAAGGGAGGTGAGAAGATAAAGTTAATTCCACAGTGAAAAATAAACTGTCTCTGTCAATGGGATATATTACTTATTTGAGATTGAATTTCCACTTTAAAAGATGCACAAATTTTTCATTTTGGGAGTCCAATTTTCTGTTTGTCTAAAAGCCAAGTACCATGATTAGGCTACTAAAGATGATTATTTGAGAGCTTTTGATTATTTTTGTATTTATTTTACTGGTTTGGCAAAATCCACAGATAACATAATCTCAAATGTATGACACTGTAAGACATTGTCCCATAGGGCGGCGCACAATTGGCCCAGTGTCGTCCGGGTTTGGGGTTAGGGGAGGGCTTGGCCGTCATTGTAAATAGGAATTTGTTCTTAACTGACTTGCCTAGTTAAATAAAAAGTAAGTGAAGAGGTGAAGCTATGTTGTATTTAGCATCATTATGTAATTTATATTTTGTAATAGAATCTGATATTGTAGGCCGGTATAAACTTGTGTATATCAGTTTATCTATTTAGCTCATTGTGCCTTTGATCTCAGATTAGATCATTCATGTACATAAAAAATACATATATTTGCATAAACCACACTGTACTAAACTTCATGACCACTGATATGTTAGTGGTTTAGTGATTTTATTGAGGATCAATATCTTCACTGTTGGAAGTTTTTTTTTATCAGGATCATTTCACGGGAGACACATGGTTTGTTGACCTGTTTTCTATTGCTTCAGATCTCCACCTAGTGGACATTTAGAAGCATAGCAGCAGAAACACAGGCACTGAAGCTCGTCTGTCTAGGCTACAGGTGTCAAACTCATTCCACGAAGGTCCGAGTGTCTGTGGGTTTTAGCTGCTCCCTTGTCCTTGATTTATGAATTAAGGTCACTAATTAGTAAGGAACTCCCCACACATGGTTATCTAGGGCTTAATTGAAAGGAAAAACCAAAAACCTGCAGACACTAGGCCCTCTATGGAATGAGTTTGACACCCTTTCTCTAGATCAGTGGTTCCCAATCAGTGGTACTAGGACCCCTGGGGGTACTTGAGAAGACTCATGTGACCATAGGCCTACTGGTAAAATGCACACGAGGGGGCACTTCAGCAGTGGAGGCTGCTGAGGGGAGGACGGCTCATAATAATGGCCGGGACGGAGTAAATGGAATGGCATCAAACACATGAAAATAATTTGTTTGATGTATTTGATACCATTTCGCTCCAGCCATTATCATGAGCGTATCCTCCCAAATGAAGGTGCCACCAACCTCCTGTGCTTGAGGGGTAGTCTGGGCAGAGAACAATTCAGTTGGTGGTCCAGTTACTGAAAGGGTTGGGAACCACTGATCTACACATCTGTGTTTCCTTCCACCATTTTCAAATGCTACTGTTGCCGAGGGTATTTCTTTTCACACACTGAAACTATTGAAACTTCTGTTTGGCCAACTTCCCTTCTTTGGTATTCTGTAGCCTCTAGGGCAGTTCAAAAGGCTGATTGTGTACCTTTTTACTGGAGATTGTGTTGGTTTTCTATTTTCTATGATTGTGTATTGATGTGAATATTTGTGTATATTGATGTATATAGTGTGTATGTATACAGGGCTCATCTGTAAAAGAGACCATGGTGTCAAAATACATTTTATATATCCATCTGTTTTTCCACATAGACCTGTTTTCAGTAAATGATTGCCTCAGTCATTCAGGGGTTTTCAAAAACAACATCTATAGGGCCTTTATGTAATGATCATTTCACTCCAGCCTCTTTGACCCAAGATATGCTTCTGAGTGTCACAGATGTTTACTAACTGGTATAAACTGATACTAAAACCACGGTCAGCTGGGATTCCCAACAACAGGCAAGATCTCCCAGATAATTGTATCAAACATATAGCATGACAAGCCACTAGTGATGACACGGCAGAAATGGAAGAATTGGTTTGCCAGAAAGAGAAAAAAGGACATGCATATGAGACGGGCGTTCTTGGAGTTTGACTAATCAAAATGTGTCCATGAAAAGGCTCTGTTTCAAGTGTGTTAACTCGTCCTCGAAACTCTACATCAGCATTTCGCAGTAACTATTGGAAAGAGATGATTTTGTTCTCGGTTTTGCAAGTGTTTATTTGGTCGCGCTGAAACGATCTCAAGTGCTGCGTAAAGTCAGGCGACGCAGAACAGTCCACATGGGTAACAAAACGGCACCCCATGATTAAAGAGCGTCCTTCCACTTGTCATATGTAATTAAGTGTACACGGAACCATTTTCGGGCTCACCTGAAGTATGGACAGGTTTGGTTAAGGACAGGTTAATTGACTTCTAGATGGCGAAAGCTCTCGTGTGTGACAAAAGAGCGCTTTATGATAGCATTACGTCTCTCCAACCATGGTCCTGGTGAGCTACCGTCCTGAGCGAAACACTACAGGAGGGTAGCTCTACAGCAACAGGGTTGCAGAGCCATGAATGACACGATCAGTGCTATCCGGGATCTTTGGGACATTCCTACCCCATTAAAGTCGAATTTTAAAATGTTAGGTAAGTGCTATGGTTGTGGTTAGGGACTTTCCAATGATACCGTATAGCACTGACCTGCGTGAAACTGTACGCCTACATCCTGAGCGCACGGAGACAAGTGACGCACTAACGAGTGATTGGAGCGTATACTCCAATTGTTATCAATATACACACGTCTTGTTTTTACTTAATATCTACAACAGTGGAGAACAGTCATTTAAAACCAAACAGAAATAAACACCTTCATAAAAACATTCTGCACGTGGAAATAAAGAGGTGTGTGTGTATATATAAAGCTTATTCCAAACTTTGAAGACAACCCTGGAAGCAAGCCACGCCTCCCCCAGTATCAATAAGTACAGTTCCAGACGTTTCTTTCGACAGTCAGGCGGTATTGCAGTATTTGGATACAGACACTGAAGCAGAGTGGAAATATTCATCAATACCCAGAATCCAATAACAAACATGAGAGGTTTTATACTCTTTGCGATTTTAGTAATTGCACATGCTCACAGCAGTATTGGTAAATATAATTTGATTTACTTTAACTGAGTGAATTTCATTTTATTCTACTCTCTTTACGCTTACATTTTATGTAGTCTTATTTGTTTTGATTCAACTGCAAACGTGAACTCTGTTCAGCATTGTTCTTCAAATTAGTTTACTTGACAATAGTGGTGTAAAGTACTTAAGTAAAAATACTTTAAAGTACTACATAAGTAGTTTTTGGAGTATCTGTACTTTACTTCACTATTTATATTTCGGACAATTTTTACTCCACTACATTCCTAAATAAAATTATGTACTTTTTACTCCATACATTTTCCCTGACACCCAAAACTACTTTAAATTTTGAATGCTTAACAGGACAGAAACTCCAATTCACGCACTTATCAAGAGAACTCTGGCGGACTTACTACACACAAGGGCATCTTTTATAAATGATGTTGGAGTGTTTTACTTTGACTTTTGATATTTAAGTATATTTTAGCAATTCCATTTACTTTTGATACTGAAGTAGATTTAAAACCAAATACTTTTAGACTTTTACTTAAGTAGTATTTTACTGGGTGACTTTCACTTTCACATTTTTTATGAAGGTTTCTTTTACGCAAGTATGACAATTGGGTACTTTTTCCACCACTGCTTGACAAGATATTGTAGGTCAGCTGTGTTGGCATCACATAAGGGCTTATACTCAGATTTAACTTGCACTCATTATCTCATTGCCTGCACATGGTGTATTATCATGGTTGGTATATTATGGGAAAGAGATTATTTTGTTCTCGGTTTTGCAAGTGTTTATTTGGTCGCGCTGAAACGATCTCAAGTGCTGCGTAAAATCAGGCCACGCAGATGTGTGTGTGTGTGTATATATATTTATTTTTTATCGTCTGTGTTTGTGCCTGTGTAATCGATTCAATTATTAATTGAGAGCGGAACTCCCCTGAAAAGCCAATTTATCTGAATACGAAATTGAAAGTGTGACAAATCAAATGAATCTCTGCACCTCTATCCAACTCCAAGGGATTTGATTTACCTTGGAGACTCAACGCTTGTGGAGAAAAGCAATTTAAGTTACTGTTTTTTTTGTCACTATCTAAAAACATGTTTCCAATTGCTTTTCTTCAACATTAACCATGGTGTGGATCGATAATGCCACAGTCATCCCCGTGAAATGGTGTGCTTTCAACGTGTTGTTCAGCTCCTCTGACAAGTAATGCAAGTGCGTGGTTGGTCTGTGTTTTTGAACTAAAACGCTTTGTCCAGAAGGGGACCTCCTACATACTTTTGTTACCAGCATCTCCTAGTCAAGTAGACAAACCTGTTGTTCATATGACTGTATTTGGCTAAATGCCAGTCCGGTCTGAGTCAGACAAAGAGAAGGAAAAGGAAGAGCTTGTATAAAAATAAAACAATGTATTTGTCACTCAAACAGTAAGCTGCTGCAACAGCCCAGTCTAATGCCCTATATGTGGCCTGATTGTTAGGTGCACCAGCCCATCCACTGAAGTGTATCAAAATACTTCTCAACAAAAACCCCACTGGAATGACTATAGCAGTCGGTGGGCTAAACAGTAATCTTATCTACTACCAGCCATGGGATGAGATTAGCTAAACAATAAACTAGCATTGACAAATAAAGTGTATGATGAGGGTGTTGATTTGGTCCCTGTTGTCTTCCTCTGTCCTGTCTAGCGACTCTGGTCATAAAGGGACCAGACAAGCCTGTTCTGGAGAACGATGAAGTCACCCTGGAATGTCTGCTTTCCGACTCGGAGCTCAACACCAGCCAAGTCCACATTGAGAAGTTTTCCAAGGTCAGGACACAGGTTCCTCTACCTCTGACTTTACTTCTAATTGGGTTATATGACTGCCGATTCTGACTTTACTTCTAATTGGGTTATATGACTGCCGATTCTGACTTTACTTCTAATTGGGTTATATGACTGCCGATTCTGTTGCTGTACTATGTGAAGTAAAGCACGTTGAGGCGCTGCACTTATCAAACTGTGACTTGAACTCGACTTCAGTTAGTGCAGTATGTTTAATTATGTCAACAGGGCTCAGCTTTATCATTTTGTTGTATATAAAATGACCAATGTGTGCAGACCAAGAAGGTAATAATTCTCACTACTACTCATATCACTGTGCCAGTCCCGCATATGACTGCTGTTTGCAGATGAGGTAAATCTGTTTCTCTCTCTGTTCTTCTCTCTCCTACTCTCCATCAGTACATGAATAAGTGGTATCGGCTGGAGGAGGAGCCCATATACCGCCGATGTATCCCCGGTGTTATCTTGAGGCGTGAGGTGAGCCAACTGCTTCTGTCCATCCGCAACATCCATAGCTACTTCCACCAGGGACTCTACCGCTGTGTCGCAGACAACGCCACGGCACCCGACAACTCCTCCCAGCCCCTGGCTATCACCGTCAACTGTGAGTATGGGGTGGGCTATATAGTCACATGCACGTCTGTAACAGCTGTTAGACAAATAAGTCAGCACCGCAGGAAAGACCAAACCTCCTGGAGAGCTGCTAGGTATGCAGGCTTTTAATACAACCCTGCTTTAATACACCTGATTTGTATCAGCTGCTCCCCAGAACCTTGATTAGCTGAATCCGGAGGGTAAGTGTAGTGCTGGAACAAACCCCTGCACACCCAGTAGTAGCTCTCCAGGAGGAGCGCCTGCTATCCACTCCACCGTACAGTATATCTATTCTCCTCGTTGTTTTCAAAAACAATGTTCCAGAAATGGAAATTCACAGGGGATAGATAGAAATACAAAGCAACCAGAAGAAGAGACATATTGTACTGTACAAGGCACATGAAAGGGTGGTCATAGCGTGAGGCCTATTTTCCCTTCCGCTACAGGGGCGATCAAATCGTCCGTCCTGTCTTTTGATAGGCTTCTTTGCCTGTGGAGCAATCGATAATGGGGAATTATGTGTGGACAGAAGGAGAGAACCCAAGGCACATGGAGATGGTTCCGTTGACGTAGAGCGGGAGAAAATGAACCGTCACACTCCACAGTGCACCATTGTGAGGACTTAGGAAGATGAAGGCAATTACCATTATCTGATTGTTCCCTCCTCATGGGCAATTTGTAGAGGATTTGAGGCACGATACTGCAGTCTACTCAGGGATATAGCTCTGTTGACTGATGTCTATGCATGCTTGTACACCGTGCACAGCTGCACACACACACTCAAACCTCTTAAAACCATCACGCATGCGTTCTTCTTGATTTCTGCCTGAACCTGCTGTGTTTCTGGTCCCCTGTTCAGACATGCGTGAGCTGTCTGTGTACGATGTGTCCTCCTCCAGCCGGAAGTTCATCAAGGAAAACCTGCTTGTGACACTAGGTGACGACGTGGAGGTGGAGTGCTCCACCACAGCCTCCGAGGCACCACAATACTTCTGGCAGAAATATGTGAGTTTGGGTCTGTCAGGATCTGGTCTTCTACCGCTCGATCTCTCACTCTCTGTCCCGCTGCTCTTTCTCTCAGCACCATAAGAGGTGTTCAGTATTCATTGGTATTCCCTGGTTTGGGCCCTCCTCTTTCTGGAGAGCAGCTTGCCCATTTACAGAGGATTAATAGTTTAATGAGGTCTAGGCAGGACATTCAACCTGAAAGCCAATCTGTTGATAGAATCCTAATGATTTTTCAATGTTCAGTTAACCATTGTTGAATTATTCAACTTGCTGTTACCAAAGCCACAAACCAAATACCCAGGGGAATTAAGACCTCTCAATGCTAAATGTCAAACTCCGAATGGCCATGCAGGCAACAATAAGTCCTTGGTGAATTGATTTGCTGCTCCCTAGTGGTAACATAAGGTATCACTACTTCAGCACATTGTGGACCACTATTTCAGACCTGATACAATTTCACACCTTTAAAATCAAGTTAGTCCTCATTTTAATACATTTTTCTGAATTTGAATGTCTTTAGAAAGAATACCCCTCCACCCTCCAATATCCGTCGCTGGGAATGTCCTCCATCTAACTTTTGAGCCAGTCTGTCCACACATTCATAACTATTTGCATAACTGTTTCTACATTTGGATTTGGGGTAGAAAGTATTCAAGGATGGGAATGGGAGGAATTATAGGGGCAGAGAAACAAACAGTATGAGCCATTTGATGGGCAGCTGCTGACTGACTGCACAGTCCCGGTCTCCAGTAATGTCCATAGGAGGCAGGCAGGAGGCTGGATGTGTCTGAGCCAGTGGATTTACATACAGAATGCTGTTTGGCCAAACCTGGCATTTCCTGGAAGTCCTCTTAATTCAGCCCTTCATTTAAATTGAAATGGACTTTCTTGGCAGGAAACGCGAGATCCCAGGAGCCAAATCATTTGCAAGGTGTAATGTCTTTTTTTTGGTTTGTTTCTATTCTGTTTCTCCTATTATTCCTCCCCTACTGTGTCTAACTCTCCCTCTTAATAATAGCGCAGCAGCTAGTTCTGTGTCCACAGTGCCTCCCGTTTTCTCATTATGTGTTGTTAACAGTGTTGCCGTGCTATTCTTTGCTGATTGCCTCATCTAGGTCAGTGAATGGGGTTTATGTGGAATTTATTCAATTTGTTCAGGTAAATACACTTTGTCTGGGAGTTTATTGCTTCTCACACAGACACGCATACTGTAACTCCACTGAGAAACGTTTTCTTGACTCATTCGCTCGCTTTCTCCTCCATTCGCTCCCCCCCTCTCTCTCCCCTCTCTCACCCACCATCCTTCCCTCTATCAGGGAGAGGATTGGATCGTGCCCTCCTCCAAGCTGAGGCTGAAGAATGTGAGGATGGAGGATGGTGGAGACTACACCTGCATGGCTAAGCACCCCACCCTGTCCAGCCTGAAGAGGAGCAGCACCATCTCCATAACTGTGCTGACAGGTAGGTGGGGGGTCAGGGGTTAGGAAGGGGGGGACTACGGGGGTCAGGGGTTATGAAGAGGGACAGTAAGTGTAGGGGTTAGCAAGCAGGAAGGAGAGGAGTACAGATGTTAGGGCCAAGGCACATATGGGGAGGAGGAGCTCCCATGAAGGCGAGGGTCTTACGGCTATGTGATGGAGGGAACTGGCCACTGCAGAGAACGTCTCTTAGGACACTGAAGATGTGACTGAAGAAGAGGACTCACTACGTTACAGCTAATCCAATTTATCATACTGATCATTGTTCATTTTTATCAGCGACCTGCAAGATGATTACGCTGCATTAACAGTCACAGGTTTTTCCACACGATCATATCGCCAATATAGAATAAATTATAATCCTTGCGATTACAATCGTTTCAATTATCTAGCCTCCAAGTCAGTTACACCAATCAAACTGGATGCATGTCAATTATAACAGTAAAGACACTGCTTCAGTATGAAGTGGAAGTGAACAATCAATTGCACTTCATTTTACACTATTTTTAATCAATCAAATGTATTTAATACAGCCCTTTTTACATCAGCAGTTGTCAGTGCTTTACAGATACCCAGCCTAAAACCGTAGAGAGCAAGCTATGCAGATGAGCAGCACAGAGGCTAGGAAAAACTCCCTAAAAAGCAGGAACCTAGGAAGAAACCTAGAGAGGAACCAGGCTCTTCTGGCTGTACCGGGTGGAGATGCATGTGGTCATTAAGGCCAGATCGTTTTTCAAGACATTTGAATGTTCATAGATGACCAGCAGGGTCAGATTCTAACCATCTTATCCAGAAGAGTTGGATACACCACAAAATGGACAGTATGGAGCTAGGCTAACAAAATAAACTGTCTGTGAATCAACTGGTATTAAAGCCTGTAGTGTGTCTGACTCTCCGGCCTGCAGCCACCAACAGCCGTCTCAACCAAGCCTGGTACAACTCCACCAACCTGGTGTTGATGACCTCCGTGGCGGGGGCGGTTCTCCTGGTGCTCATCCTGTCTATCACCGTCTTCCTGGTCCGCAGAGCCAAGCAGGCCAAGAGCACCAAGGGACCCATGTGAGTGCTGAGCTCTGTGGCACAGTGCCCTTCTCACCTCTCTCTCCCTGTGTGTGTGGTGCCCCCTCCTTTCTTTTATCTCCTTCCCCTCTTCCATTTATCCCAGGTTATAGCCAGGCCAATATATTATATCTATTGTCTTATATTTCACTCTGACTCTTACGATGGTACCAAGGCTAAGGTGGATTTACAGTGTGTGTGTTAGTGGTCTTGTAGACCGCTGCGTCCCAGTGATGGTGACCAGCTCGACCCAGTCGCTAACTTCCTCCCTGATCTCTTCCCTGCCCACATGAACAAATACTACAGTTTCCTATAAAATACTACAGTACTTACTGTAGAATTATGTGGTATACTGTAGAATACTATACCACACACTGTAGTATCCCTAGATCATGTGTAGTACTTACAATAGAATGTTGTAGAATACTATAGTAAATACTACAGTAATGTCTGCAAAAACACTACACTTTTTTAAAACTAAAGTAAATACTACAGTATTTAATTTGCATATACCCTGCCCATTCCCCTATCCCAATTTGTTCCACCTATAAGTAAGACATCTACATGCCAGGTATAGGCCAATATATTGTGTTCCATACAGGATAGAGAAAAGAGCTGACGTTCAGACCCCAGTCCTACCTACTTACAGGTTAGAGAAAAGAGCTGACGTTCAGACCCCAGTCCTACCTACATACAGGTTAGAGAAAAGAGCTGACGTTCTGACCCCAGTCCTACCTACTTACAGGTTAGAGAAAAGAGCTGACGTTCAGACCCCAGTCCTACCTACTTACAGGTTAGAGAAAAGAGCTGACGTTCAGACCCCAGTTCTACCTACATACAGGTTAGAGAAAAGAGCTGACGTTCAGACCCCAGTTCTACCTACTTACAGGTTAGAGAAAAGAGCTGACGTTCAGACCCCAGTCCTACCTACATACAGGTTAGAGAAAAGAGCTGACGTTCAGACCCCAGTCCTACCTACATACAGGTTAGAGAAAAGAGCTGACGTTCAGACCCCAGTCCTACCTACTTACAGGTTAGAGAAAAGAGCTGACGTTCAGACCCCAGTCCTACCTACTTACAGGTTAGAGAAAAGAGCTGACGTTCAGACCCCAGTCCTACCTACTTACAGGTTAGAGAAAATAGCTGATGTTCAGACCCCAGTCCTACCTACTTACAGGTTAGAGAAAATAGCTGATGTTCAGACCCCAGTCCTACCTACTTACAGGTTAGAGAAAAGAGCTGACGTTCAGACCCCAGTCCTACCTACTTACAGGTTAGAGAAAAGAGCTGACGTTCAGACCCCAGTCCTACCTACTTACAGGTTAGAGAAAAGAGCTGACGTTCAGACCCCAGTCCTACCTACTTACAGGGTAGAGAAAAGAGCTGACGTTCAGACCCCAGTCCTACCTACTTACAGGTTAGAGAAAATAGCTGATGTTCAGACCCCAGTCCTACCTACTTACAGGTTAGAGAAAAGAGCTGACGTTCAGACCCCAGTCCTACCTACTTACAGGTTAGAGAAAAGAGCTGACGTTCAGACCCCAGTCCTACCTACTTACAGGATAGAGAAAAGAGCTGACGTTCAGACCCCAGTCCTACCTACTTACAGGTTAGAGAAAATAGCTGATGTTCAGACCCCAGTCCTACCTACTTACAGGTTAGAGAAAAGAGCTGACGTTCAGACCCCAGTCCTACCTACTTACAGGTTAGAGAAAAGAGCTGACGTTCAGACCCCAGTCCTACCTACGTACAGGTTAGAGAAAAGAGCTGACGTTCAGACCCCAGTCCTACCTACTTACAGGATAGAGAAAAGAGCTGACGTTCAGACCCCAGTCCTACCTACTTACAGGTTAGAGAAAATAGCTGATGTTCAGACCCCAGTCCTACCTACTTACAGGTTAGAGAAAAGAGCTGACGTTCAGACCCCAGTCCTACCTACTTACAGGTTAGAGAAAAGAGCTGACGTTCAGACCCCAGTCCTACCTACTTACAGGATAGAGAAAAGAGCTGACGTTCAGACCCCAGTCCTACCTACATACAGGTTAGAGAAAAGAGCTGACGTTCAGACCCCAGTCCTACCTACTTACAGGATAGAGAAAAGAGCTGACGTTCAGACCCCAGTCCTACCTACTTACAGGATAGAGAAAAGAGCTGACGTTCAGACCCCAGTCCTACCTACATACAGGTTAGAGAAAAGAGCTGACGTTCAGACCCCAGTCCTACCTACTTACAGGTTAGAGAAAAGAGCTGACGTTCAGACCCCAGTCCTACCTACTTACAGGTTAGAGAAAAGAGCTGACGTTCAGACCCCAGTCCTACCTACTTACAGGTTAGAGAAAAGAGCTGACGTTCAGACCCCAGTCCTACCTACTTACAGGTTAGAGAAAAGAGCTGACGTTCAGACCCCAGTCCTACCTACTTACAGGTTATGGAAAATGTGCTCTTAGAATTTCTCTGGTAGGTTTCTTCTAAGTGAAAGCCTCCACTTCTATGTAAAAGATAATAATAAAACAAACACTATAGTGGACACTACAGTAATGTCTGCAAAAACACTACAGTAATACCACATTATACTACGATACACAAAAACACTACATTAATTACTGTAGTATATACTACATGTTTTCTTTTACTACTGTATTTATACTGTAGATAGAGTTAACTGTAGATACTACAGTATACCACACTAAGTAGTGTAGTCCGCAAAATCACTACAATGCTATAGTATTTTTTTCATGTGGGTGTGTTTTCACCAGACTCGTGCAAAACATGTAAAGGATACTGTGGTCATATAGTATGTACTGTTAAAATCATAATACATACACAGTAATCAGACACATTGTGACCCACAACTTCTGTTGATCAACCTCTTATCAGAGTGATTACAACATGAGTACAGTACATGCTTTCTGTAATAGGTATTCTGTCTTATATAATATATGAAAGCTATTGAGGTTAGGTTGCTCTTTACATCTGTGTGTGTTTGACCTACAGTATATTCTGTAGATCACTGGTTGGCAGTCTATATGTTCTATCTTACTTGTCTTTCTTTCCTCTGTAGTTCTCTGGGCAGTCACTCTCTTTCTCTCCTCCCCCTCTCTCTACCTCCAGTGATGACCACTCTCTTTCTCTCCTCCCCCCCTCTCTACCTCCAGTGATGACCACTCTCTTTCTCTCCTCCCCCCCTCTCTACCTCCAGTGATGACCACTCTCTTTCTCTCCTCCCCCCCTCTCTACCTCCAGTGATGACCACACTCTTTCTCTCCTCCCCCCCTCTCTACCTCCAGTGATGACCACTCTCTTTCTCTCCTCCCCCTCTCTCTACCTCCAGTGATGACCACTCTCAGAAGAAGCCCATCTACACAGCCAGTGTGGAGTCTCTGGCCTCTACCAGTGGAGACAAACAACCACTGGTGTGACCGCGCCAAGAGATGGAGAAGTAGGGGAACAAATGGAGAAAGATGGTGAAAGGGAGTGAGGAATAGGAAGGAGGGAAGATGTCAAGGTGGGAGGAGAGGTGCCTGGGTTATGGATGCAGAGTTGCAGTGAGCCAGGATGCAGAGTAAAATCGAAGCTATTATCAAAGGCTGGCTGCGTGTAAGAGGAGGGAGACAAATGATTGTTTTACTGGGGTGGTTTGCTTCCAGCGGGGTTGGCTGAATTGTTCTTGAACAAAAGGTGTGCAATTTTCTCTTTATTGATCTCGCAACCTGCAAAATTGAGATTCACGTTCTTATCTGAGGCAAGGCGAGGGGGAGGAGTCTTATATACTGTGTGAACCCAATGCAGCTGCAAACATTTTTCACAAGGAGGTTACCTTGAGTTAAACTGCTCACCACCAGCACTTTTGCAGCCTTGGGCTCACAAAAAGGAATGCCTCTTACGTTGCAAATATGTGACTGCTGTATCACAAATGTGCCTTTTCACCTCAATGCTTTTACATGGTGTAGAATATTGGTGTGGATTCTTTTTCAAGGAAATGTATAACCTTATGTAGCATACTAGTGGTGACACACTTCACAGTACACAGACGAGATGTAGACTTGTAGATTATTTTGTATATCTATATTCCAATGACAACTGAAGCACTTTGAAACATTACCCTCGGAGCTATCTATTTGCTGTATTTCCTGTACTTTTAATAGGCATGATATAAAGTTGATTTGAGAAATTCTAATAGTAATTCCCCAGTGTCTTTTATCATTGATTTAAATGTAGGACATATCGAGAGGGGGAGGAGTATTGACAATGCTGTGAAAGCTGGATGCTGGTACAAGCTTGGCCACACATACAGTAAATCCAATGGCCTCTTGACCTCCTATCCTCTCTATAACCTCAGTTCCCTCCACTTCCTATCCATTCTGCAAGGCCTTCCTCTACAGCTAACCTTTACTGCACCTCACTCACACCATCTAACCATGGAGAGAGAGCCTGCATATGATATGCCCAGTCAATAACAGAAGACAGACAGACAACCTTGAGGCATCGATAGCCTCACTTAAAACAATGGGCATGTATGTGGTTACACATCATTCATTCCCCACTGCATCCTACAGCACCATTAATAACTCTCCCTCTCTCAGCCAGGCCACAACTTCATTCTTTCATTTTCTCCTCTGTTGCCTTGTAACCTTAACATATTTGCATCACCGCTTATCACTATAACGGCTCTTCTCATAACTATTTATTTAATTAAGCCTGGACTGTCTGATGTTTTATGTGTGCGTGGTTGAAGGTAGGCTGCCGTTAAACCCCAGCATCTCCTTCCCGTTATTAACAATGACACTCCATTAAAGGGTACCGTCCACGCTACAGAGCACAGCGAGGATAATGTTATTAAACTGATTATTCAAGTCTTCACTGCAGCTCCTTCTCCAGCCACCGTCTGGCTTTTTACAGGCTATTTGTGTGTCCTAGCTGCTAGGTGTAAAGGCTGAGGTCAAAACTGTGTAGCCAAAAGTCCATAAAACAGTCATGCTTCATCAAAATATCATTTGGAAATTTGAAGTGCTCTTCATTTGAAATGCCAGTGAACAGCGTTTTATTTTGGCCTTTGAGGCATTTATGGGTGAAAAGTGTACGCCTTCATGGATGTTACTGGGTCAACAGGTTGGCCCAAGGACTACTAGACTACAGCAAGGTCAGTCGCATGAGCGCTTTCTGCCTCCATGGTTGTATTTGGATAACGCTGGCCCCTAGGCACTGACCTAGAATCAGCTTTCCCTTCTAAGGTCACCAGGTAAAGTTGAGGACTGCCCTTAGACACTGGCATAGGGTCTGGCTTCTGACCTCATGTCAGTAGCTAAAGGTCTAGGGTTGGAGTAGGCTTACAAAAAGATGACCAGCTACACTTTTACCTCACATATCATATAGGAATAATTGTTAGGAATCATTGTTATTACCTTACACCAAGTATTTATCATTGTTGATTCTGTTTCCTAAGAATATCCATGCACAATATAGTGGTAAGTATACCCATAACCACACATTGGTTATTACATTAGCCTATAGTTGGGTGACTAGCTGATGCCACTATGCTGTGAACTGGAGTGCAACATGTCTCAGCAAGACAGACAGCAGCAGCACACCGGTCTATGGAAGCCTGTCTCAGTGGACATCTCCATTGGAATGACTAGAGCAGGCCACTCTTGAATAATATAGCAACTAGGGCCCGCTCAAAGACATTGTTTAGAACACATAGTCTCTATTCTGTTAAATTGCATGTATGTATGGGTTGAAATGAAAGTTAGGTTTTCGCTGGAGAGGCAGGTGTTCCCCCATCATTACTCTCCAACAATGCCCCATCTGGTGCGGGGGAGCCGCCGCTGACTCCCGCCAACCGGGGAACAAACACTCCGAGAGAAAGTGACAGGGGAAAATGAAACGGGACGCGAAATGCGGGGGGCGGATATTATCCTAGCCAAAACAACATGATGAAAGAGAACATATCTCGGCGTGGGACAAATAGAAATCAAAAGACAGAAGGAACGGAAGTGTGGTTGAGCGGGAGAAGTACAGAAGGGTAAATCAGTAGCCTACAATCATGTCAGGCTACCAATGACTACGGGGCAGAATCATTTATACAGATGGGCCTATTATTGAGACTGAGAAAGGCCACTTTTTATGTAGCAATTTTAGAGGAACATACAGGCTTAGGGCTACAGCATTTCCATCGAGCAATTTTCAAAGCTGAAAATGAGAATGTGCCCTACTTCAAATATATTATAATTTTCAGGCTGAATTAATTAATTAACAAATACATGTTAATTATAGGCTCATGTTCCGAGCTGATCTGACATGCTATGCACTTTCCCCATCCAAAGGTGTCGCCAAACACTAACTTTGAAACATTCATTCACGTATAATAAAATATTCACTGATGTATATTCAAAAGAAAATACAATTTTCATAATAGGTCCGTTTGGTGCCACGCTCTGACTGGAAAACTCAATTTAGGGTGCAGTGCAACCACAGCTTGACGGTAAACTGAGTCTCCGGTGCTTCTTATTCAGCCGTTGTTTGCACCCCCAAGCTCTGTCTAGAACAAGGATTTGAAACCGCTGGAGAGTTTTGTTGGTTTCATTCCATTAGCGCTATTCCAAGCGGTAATTTGCTCAAATATACCTGTTATTTAGGCTAGTGCTCTCATCTACACTACACTGATGATTTCACTTTACATTTAGAACACAAACAAACACAAGTTTTTTGTTTACTCCTAGGCTACTCCAATATCAAACAAGGTCTAATAAATTCCATTGATCGACAATAAGTTCTATAGCTTCCATGTATATGCCATGATAGCACATTTTAATCTTCAGCCTAGTATGTTTTGAATGTTGCATTTACAAATATGTGTATATATATATATATACACACAGTATGTTATTGTATCTCATTGAATATCAAACAGTCTTATAATTATAAATGTTGGCTTAACTATGCATGTTTTGTAAATACCTTTTATTTGGTAGGCTATTAATGTTTGTTATCAACCCTGCCAACCTACATTGATTGATAGTTTGTAGTATGTTTCCTCCCTCTCTCCCCTTGTTTTCTGAACCCACCCTCATCTTGATATACAATCCTCCACCTGCTCCTTGCTTCTTATTGGTCAGAGAACAGTTCAGAGTCCCGCCCTCTGCGCTTACTTTTAAATATATTTACATCTTTAAGTAACCAAGAAAAACTGTCCGAACCACGGTCGTTTAGTCACGTCCACGAGAAAAAAAGTGGGCGTATGTGTCTAGTAGTAAGCACGTTTTTTTGTATGTTAAAAGACCCCAGCGAATGTTGTTAAAGAGAACAAGACACACTCCAGGCTTTATTCGCGGGTGAACCTGCGGGTTCACGTCACTTTGATTTCTCCGAGGAAGAGGAATATCAAAAAGATCAGCGGGACTATCAACGATGGCATTTACGGCCGTGTGGAACTACTCCGTTCCCTTGTCTGTCATCACTTTGCTATCTCTTGTGGGGACAGGTAAGAACATTTTCTGTTTGGGAATCATATAAAGAATGGGCTATGTGCTCGTAAAGAAAGACATCATACTTTCTGTAGGGACTTGCCCTGACCTTTTGGTGACTATTCAAGTTGAAAGGAGTGCGTGATAACCTAAACGCTAAATATGCACCGCAGGCTTTTTCGTCCTGTAAATGGGATATTTTGTCAGTGGATAGGACTGCGCGCTGCCTGCCCGGGACAGTGGTGATTGTGTATGTGTGATTACGCGCCTCCTGCGGTCTTCTGTGAAGCTTTCTAAGCTCGATGTGGTCTGTATCTCATTGAACACACATCGTTGGTGTTTAACCTACACATCGATATATTGATGCTATACGGTAGCATGGTTTATTTTATGTTTGGACAGGTTGTATTATATGCAAACATGCATTGTTACGCCCCCATATTGAAAACAAAAAGTAAAAATCTATTGCCACCATCGTACCTTCTGGCCAGTGTTCAGATCTTATATGATATTGAAATGTACATTGCATCGCCATCATACTCCATAACCTATACGTCTTTCACTTCATCATTTGTATCGACAGAATATAGTTGGGATACACATAACGGGGTGTATAGCGAGATATACGACTGTGCACGTCATGCGCATAGGCTATGTAACCGCACAGTGTGAATATCGATTCAGCCACATGCCTGATCATAACAAATACCGCAGCAGAGCAGAGAATCCCGCTACTACCACACATTCCCTGTCCAGTCAGTCAATGCTGACAGCGTCCTCGGCAGAGTCATTTTGCTTGCCTGGGTTCTGGGGACAGATAGTCGCAGTGTGCTATCCCAGTATCCCTAGCCTCATGTGTTCGTCTGATAGAGTACTACTCATTTCCTGACATTCTCCACATGATGTGTTCTGGAAGCTTTGAGTTCTCAACACCTTATCAGCTAGTCTGATATCTATAAATATTGTATTGCAGAATGTTCATTAAAGCCAGCCAGGCACCCTTAGGCAGTGCTGGAGACTACTATTGTCCTCTCTCCCTTGTATGTCTGTGTGCCTAGGGATAGTCCCAACCTGTTCCGTTCTGTTCCCATAGGGACAGCCTATTTCATGCTCACCATCCCATGAGAAGTGCATGTGCTGCACACTGGAGATATGGATTAATGTCATCTCCAAGACAACTTGCTTTTTTACTGCATGGCTTTGGTTTCACCATCTGTTTGTATCCGAGAGGAATTGTTTTAGCTCAGCTTGCATCAATGTTTATTAGAATGAGTTACAATTGTCATGATTCTAACACAGGAATTAGAAGTGGGTTGTGTGGATAGTCTTGTTTTATAGGTTTCCATATGGTACCCATGAGCTATTACTAAGTTATATCACGCTGTAGTGTAGGCTGATGTCATTATATTCAGTAATATTGATTATGCTTCTAGCAAGGCAGTGAATGGGTTAAGATCTTGCTTCTTACTGTAGTGTATTGTCACAGAGCGGTGCTGTGCCTGCCGATAATGTCTACTGTTGGAGAAACATTACTCTTTCCTCCATACCCCTATGTTATTGTATTCCACAGCTGCTGCTCTATAGCCAAGAGAGGGAGAGAGAGAATGATGTTATATGCATGATTGTGTTATTCTATGTGCATGTATCCTTTACTGGAGTAAGAGAGAAAGGTGTGTGTTTGTGCTGCTTACAGTGCAGGGTTTTGTCAGAGCTGCAGGCTGCCTTGGCTGGGGCCTGGTTGGTGATCACTGTCATTAATCAAGCTAGTGACAGGGCTGGGGGGGGGGGGGGAGTCAGCCGAGGGGAGTAAGGAATCATGACATGTAACATGGTCGAGTTTATGGGGAGCTGGAATGGGGAAGGGAGATGGAGGAGAGCAATAGAAAGAGGGGGTTGGAGGAGAGGCAGAGCTGCAGTGAGGAGATGGAGCTGGAGAGATGGCTGGTTTTCAACACCCCTTCATCATGCAAATCAGGATGGAAATCAGGAAAACTCATTTAGAGGGGAGGTGGAGGAATGGAGGAGGGAGACGAGGGGAAGGGAGAAAAAGAGAGGCCCTCTGACAATGGCAGAGAGAGAGAGATGGATGGATTGATTGGATGGATGGATAGACAAGAGTGATGTAAAGACAGGGAGGCAGCCCGAGATGGCTACCTAAGAGGAAGAGAAGGAGAGGGACAGAAAGCGATGGAGAGTGGGGGGGAAAGAGAGAGAGAGCGATGGAGAAGAAAAAAAGCAAAGCAGAGGCAAGGAGGACTTCACAGCGCGTGTCTGCTGGGCAAGCCTGAGACACACACACACACACACACACACACACACTGAGAGCTCTGTATCGGGGTTCTGGTGTGTGGGTGATCCACTACAGCTGCAGGCCAAACTGCCAGAGCAAATCAAATCAAATTTTATTTGTCACATGTGCGGAATACAACAGGCATAGACCTTACAGTGAAACGCTTACTTACAAGCCCTTAACCAACAATGCCGTTTAAAAAAAAATACCTACAAAATAAGAAATAAAAGTAACAAATAATTAAGGAGCAGCAGTAAAATAACAATAGCTTGACTATATACAGGGGGTACTGGTACAGAGTCAATATGCGGGGGCTCTGGTTAGTCGAGGTAATTGAGATAATATATACAGTTGAAGTCGGAAGTTAACATACACCTTAGCCAAATACATTTCAACTCAGTTTTTTCACAATTCCTGACATTTAATCCGAGTAAAAATTCCCTGTCTTAGGTCAGTTTGGATCACCACTTTATTTTAAGAATGTGAACTGTCAGAATAATAGTAGAGAAAATGACTTATTTCAGCTTCTATTTCTTTCATCACATTCCCAGTGGGTCAGAAGTTTACATACACTCAATTAGCATTTGGTAGCATTGCCTTTAAATTGTTTAACTTGGGTCAAACGTTTCGGGTAGCCTTCCACAAGCTTCCCACAATAAGTTGGGTAAATTTTGGCCCATTCCTCCTGACAGAGCTGGTGTAACTGAGTCAGGTTTGTAGGCCTCCTTGCTCTCACACGCTTTTCAGTTCTGCCCACAAATTTTCTTTAGGATTGAGGTTAGGGCTTTGTGATGGCCACTCCAATACCTTGACTTTGTTGTCCTTAAGCCATTTTGCCACAACTTTGGAAGTATGCTTGGGGTCATTGTCCATTTGGAAGACCCATTTGAGACCAAGCTTTAACTTCCTGACTGATGTCTTGAGATGTTGCTTCAATATATCCCACATAATTTCCCTCCCTTATGATGCCATCTATTTTGTGAAGTGCACCAGTCCCTTCTGCACCAAAGCACCCCCACAACATGATGCTGCCACCCCCGTGCTTCATGGTTGGGATGGTGTTCTTTGGCTTGCAAGCCTCCCCCTTTTTCCTCCAAACATAATGATGGTCATTATGGCCAAACAGTTATATTTTTGTTTCATCAGACCAGAGGACATTTCTCCAAAAAGTACGACCTTTGTCCCCATGTGCAGTTGCAAACCGTAGTCTGGCTTTTTTATGGCGGTTTTGGAGCAGTAGCTTCTTCCTTGCTGAGCGGCCTTTCGGGTTATGTCGATATAGGACTCGTTTTACTGTGGATATAAATACTTTTGTACCTGTTTCCTCCATCATCTTCACAAGGTCCTTTACTGTTGTTCTGGGATTGATTTGCACTTTTCACACCAAAGTACGTTCATCTCTAGGAGACAGAACGCGTCTCCTTCGGTATGACGGCTGCGTGGTCCCATGGTGTTTATACTTGCATACTATTGTTTGTACAGATGAACGTGGTACCTTCAGGCATTTGGAAATTGCTCCCAAGGATGAACAAGAACTGTCTACTGGTCAGAGGTCTACTTTTTTTATGAGGTCTTGGCTGATTTCTTTAGATTTTCCCATGATGTCAAGCAAAGAGGCACTGAGTTTGAAGGCAGGCCTTGAAATACATCCACAGGTACACCTCCAATTGACTCAAATGATGTCAATTAGCCTATCAGAAGCTTCTAAAGCCATGACATAATTTTCTGGATTTTTCCAAGCTGTTTAAAGGCACAGTCAACTTAGTGTATGTAAACTTCTGACCCACTGGAATTGTGATACAGTGAATTATAAGTGAAAAAATCTGTCTGTAAACAATTGTTGGAAAATGACTTGTGTCATGCACAAAGTAGACGTCTTAACTGACTTGCCAAAAGTATAGTTTGTTAACAAGAAATTTGTGGAGTTGTTGAAAAACAAGTTTTAATGACTCCAACCTAACTGTATGTAAACTTCTGACTTCAACTGTACATGTAGGTAGAGTTATTCAAGTGACTTATGCATAGATAATAACAGAGAGTGGCAGCAGTGTAAAAGGGGGGAGGGCAATGTAAATAGTCCAGGTAGCCATTTGATTTGATGTTCAGCCGTCTTATGGCTTGGGGGTAGAAGCTGTTAAGAAGCCTTTTTAACCTTGACTTGGCGCTCCGGTACCGCTTGACGTGCGGTAGCAGAGAGAACAGTATATGACTAGGGTGGCTGGAGTCATTGACAACTTTTAGGGCCTTCCTCTGACACCGCCTGGTATAGAGGTCCTGGATGGCAGGAAGCTTGGCCCCAGTGATGTACTGAGCTGTACGCACTACCTTGTAGTGCCTTGCGGTTGGAGGCCGAGCAGTTGCCATACTGCTGAGCTCCGAATACTGATAACTCCACGTCTGTTGCTACCAGCACCACTTCCACCACACTGCACCCCAGCCAGTCTGCTATTACTGCTGCTCCTATCACCTCTGGGCATTTAACCACCTCCATTTGTTTACGTGACTGTGTAAAATGAGAGCCATCCGTTTGAGCCCCTTGTCATCATGCATCCGGGCCATGGATCTGCTAAAGACACTGGCGGTTGAAAAAACGGCAGCAATTGGGGGGAGAAGATTTGAATATCAATTATCGTAGGTGTGCACACGTAGATATTCACATGCGCAGAGTATAAATCAATGTCGGTGTGAGTCACCGTCTTATTCTGCCTTAAACACACTAACATATAGGGAAGCGGGCATATACACACACACACACACACACACACACACACACACACACACACTGCGACTTCAGAGGACAGCTGACACAGTTTGATCAGGTTACTGTCTAATGCAAGAAGATGAGTGATTACGCAAGACGCTCTGTCAGCCTGAGTTGTTTTTTTATGCTTGTCAGGCATAGTTTGCATCATGTCAGAGTAGGATTCACTTGTGCTTTCTTCTAGATTACGCCGGAATCACTAGTTCACTTTGTTCTTTAATGCGTCGAAGAAGTCTTCAGCGTAAGCCAAGATTTTATCCTTTGATCCAAACCTTTGAGGATAATTCTACTCCAAATAAAATAAAGTTGTCGACAATTTAATTAAAATAGTGGGACGTCCTCCTCTTCTCACACGCGTGCCATAATAAAGATCTTGAGTGATGCCAGTGTTGGAATTTCTCTGTAGTACATCCTTATTTCATGATTCCTCTCTAGTGGGACTACATGATGGGAAAATCAAACGTTGGCATACGGTGCTGGCGTGCCCGTTAAGTCAACATGATTGGGCCAATACTCATGTTTGTTTGTATTCAGCCTGGCACGGCAGTATCACAGCAGTTTGATCAGCTGATTTAGTTTAAAGGCTATCTGCTGTCAAAACAGAAGCTCTGTCTTCTGCACTACGGAACACTGAAGGGATCAACTCATAAACAAATTTGAGTGTGTCGCTTTTCACAAAGTCACAACGGTGAACGAGAGAAAGCGAGAGAGGGTGAGTTACGGAGCGTAACGTGGGCGAGTTTTATTCTTTCTCCTTTGGTTTTATGGTTCCATTACTCATGGATTGAAGATTTCCTAGCTGACTGTTTAGTGCAGGTGATGCATTTTACTGTAATGATTCTCTCATTTCCAACTAGCCCACCGTCTCATCCATAACAATGGAAATATGGGCAATATCTCATGTCTTAAGTATATTCCTCTTAGTCTTTTCTCCCTTCATCTACACACTGATCTGAAAACACAGGATATGTGAAAGCAACATGGTAGAAGCCCATCAGGAATGTCTAGCTCATCAATGTCAGTGCAGACTGCAGAGGGAGGGAAGGAGAGGAAGAGAGGAAGCCACTTTGAGATTATTGAGATGACTTGGCCTCTATCAGACTTGGCCGTCAGTCACATGCCATAGTTCACTTCCTGTTTACTACTTACAGTAGCTGGTCTGTCCTCAGTGAGAAGTTGACAGGATATAAATATATTGTGGACACTGGCATCGGAAATGCAGAAGGCAACCATGTTGCTGATTTTAGTTACATCTAATTTATTTGTTTATTTTCAGTCCAAAAAAAAATAAAAAATCTCGACTTGTGAGGGATTATAAAAATATATATTGACTTGATTGTTTAAAGTGGAAGTTAATTTAGAATAATTGACCTCTCCTCAGAGAGTGCTAAACATGCTAATAATAACGGTGATTTACCTAAGCTGTCCTTATGACATGTCTGAGTAATTGGCTTTCCACCAACTTCTCTGGGAAGATGTTATGGTGAAGAGGAGATGTCAAGGACATCCTTATTTTCTGGCTCTCTCAGCCTGTCAATCAATCTGTTGTTTAATATCCCGCTGAGTGTCTGCTCTTCTCAGCTTCTTGGTCAGTAAACTGCGACAGCCTTTTCTCATGTCCCTCTGTATGTTCTGACCTTCTGTCTCTTGGGCCGGTGCTCTTTATGTTCCTTACCGCTGTCTGTCTGTTTGTTTTGCTGTTGAGACTGTGAAATCAGAGCATCGATTCCCACTTCACCATCGCTTGGCACTCTGTGTAGTATAGGTGCTACTGCTCTGTGTTCGTTGTGCGCCACACACTTATGTGAAGGACCTCGGAATTGAATTCAACAATAGCGAGAAAAAGGGACAATGAGAGAACTAGGGAGAGGGAGTGGGAGAGAGAAAGAGGGAAATAGAGGAAGAGAGCGAGAGAAACAAGGACAATGAGAGAACTAGGGACTGGGAGAGAGAGAGAGGAAGAGAGCGAGAGAAACAGGGCTAAAGAGAAAACAGGATATAGATCTTGAAGAAGGGGAAGTCACAAAGGTGAACATTCCTTCCTATTGAGGACACTGTTGCCATGACTCTGGGTAAACACCACCCCCCTCCCCTTCGCCCCCCGTGCTTGTTTAACACCCTGTTCCACCATGCTGACACCTGTCTCCGTGACTCCCGGATGGCCTGGCACTAACACAGCGGGATGGAGGGCCCCCGGTAACACTGTAACCACAGGGATTATACCCACTCAGAAGGCGTTAGAGCCCTCGCCAGCCTTGATTGGATGATAGGAGCTGATTGAACTGAAAGGCTACCCATCTCAAATTGGAGTGTTGGAACTTGGGCGCTGCTTGAGCGCCGGAGCTAATACATGCCTCCCATTGTTTGATGAGGATGAAGAGAGAGACAGACAGAAGCACTCCCGCTCACACACACACAGACACACACACACACGCACACACTTCAAATCACCTGTGATGAGTGGCTAGCCATCTTACATTGGAGTGTAAGGCACAACAGTGTAATGGGGCTAATACTGTCTCCCATCGTTAGCTCATGATGAGTAGAGTCTGAGTACAGATTCTGAATGGGCTATATGAGGGGCTCCTCCAGGGTCAGGGGGATGAGAGACAGAGATTAGCCCAGTTAAGGCTACCTCAGCAGGGCATGACACGCAGACCAGTCCTCCTGGAGTCTGGCTCTGTTGGAGGTAGTTTTTGCTGAGCAGAGAGGGGCAGGGAGAGGGTGATTGGAGAAGAGAGGATAAAGAGGAGGGTGTATATTGCTGCTTGCTGGGCCTGGGAAAGAGGGAAGCTGGGAAAGGAGGGCATGATCCCTGAGCGTACGTCACAGACCAGTGGAGCGGACCGGCTGAGAGCCGGGGTGAGAGACGGAGAGAGGAGTCCAACAAACGAGTGAATGATTGCAGGATTTGGAGTTGAAAATGGAATTGTGGAGAAAGACAAGGGAGAGGAATCTGTCTGTGCAGAGGCTTTTTATTTTTATGTAACCTTTATTTAACTAGGAAAGTCAGTTAAGAACAAATTCTTATTTTCAATGACAGCCTACCAAAAGGCAAAAAGCCTCCTATTGGGATTAAAAATAAATAAAATAAAAATATAGGACAAAACCCACATCACGACAAGAGAGACAACACACCACATAAAGAGAGACCTAAGACAACAACATAGCAGGGCAGCAACACATGACAACACAGCATGGTAGCAACACAACATGACAACAACATGGTAGAAGCACAACATGGTAGAAGCACAAAACAGGGTACAAACATTATTGGGCACAGACAGCAGCACAAAGGGCAAGAAGGTAGAGATGCAAAGCAGCCACAACTGTCAGTAAGACTTGAGTCTTTGAATGAAGAGATTGAGATAAAACTGTCCAGTTTGAGTGTTTGTTGCAGCTCGTTCCAGTCGCTAGCTGCAGTGAACTGAAAAGAGGAGTGACCCAGGAATGTGTGTGTGCTTTGGGGACCTTTAACAAAATGTGTCTGGCAGAATGGGTGTTGTATGGGGAGGATGAGGGCTGCAGTAGATATCTCAGATAGGGGGAGTGAGGCCTAAGAGGGATTTATAAATAAGCAACAACCAGTGGGTCTTGCGACAGGTATACAGAGATGACCAGTTTCCTGTGTCCTATAACGAGCATTGGTGGCAAATCTGATGGCCAAATGGTAAAGAACATCTAGCCGCTCGAGAGCTAGAAATCTGGAGGAAGAGAAGAAGAAAGAGGGGAGGAGAGAAGAAATGAAAGGGAGAGATTAAGAACAGAGGTGTGCCCACAGGCAATGTACAGAGATCCAAGGCAGCAGAGTGGAAAGAGGAGTGGGAGAGAGACACGATGTCCATGTAGAGAGGAGTGGGTGCTGTGTAGGTGAACACAGACTACGCAGAGAAAAGAGGCCATGATCGATAAGCTCATTCTACACACACACACACACACACACACACACACACACACACACACACACACACACACACACACACACACACACACACACACAATGATATACACTGTCATTCTCTCCGGTCGTTATGCTCCCACTTACATAGTGTGTAGAACAGCACAGTAGTACTCAGCTTTCAGTATTAACTCCCCCACCCCCCTCTTCAAATGACTAAGATTTCCTCTTGAAATGACCTTCTCAGAAACCCCCCTGAACCCCCTCCGTAAAATACACACACACAGACACACACAGCCATTCAGCAGCTTGCTATTTACCAGGAATTCTCATTTTTAATAATGGGACGTCTTGATGAGCTCTGGAAATGTCCAGTCTCTCTCTCTTAAAGAGCGACTGCCTTTCAAAGATATTTGTTGCTTTTTAAAACGGCCTATGTGGCACCGATATGAGTCAGAAACAGTTATTCTAATGTCAAAATTGACTGCTAAGTGTAAATAGGATAATTTTGGTCATAATGGCATCTTGTCTAAAACAGAGCATTGGTGCATCACAACAGGTAAATGAAGGTTGGGTTTTGGTTTGATTATGTCCGTTTGTCCACTAACATAGGGTGAACAGCTGTGGTGATCGCTCTCTATCCAATAGCATAGACAGTGAGACAGACCTGCCCAGCAGCTCTGACTTTGTTTACATAAGACAACCCGTCTCACATTTCTTTACTTGAGAAATACTGCACCAAACGCCTTAGTTAGATGGAAAACTGTGCAATGAAAACATCTTCTGCAAAAACATAAAAAAGAAGATCTCTTGAGTTCTCTTACATTCATTCTGGGGATTTTTAGGGAAGTGAAATAGGCTTCTGTGTCTACAGTGTCTCATGGGGGACAAACATCCTTAACCAAAAGCGGAATCGGACAGGAAACACAACTCCAAGACTGAAATCTCATTTTTCTAATGAGCAACAGAAAAACACGTGCAATTATGAAAGGAAATCATACTAACGTTTTTAGGTCACCACAACACTTTTGAAAAGGTCTGCGATGAGATCGCCTTCTTACAATGTCTCCGAATGCCCCCGTCTCAGTGCAGACTCATATCTACTGTGAATATGGCTGTTGGCTGTGGTTGTTTTTTGTCTTGAAGGAAGGAGTTTTTTAGGACTTGGATGAAACATTGATATTCCAGACTGATTATGTTCCTTATTCAGGCCAGCTAATTACGATAATGGCGATAATGAGTTATTTGGCTCCTAATGTGTGTTTGAAGTGGGGGAGATGCAGAAGAAAGTTTCTCAGTGGGCTTGTCATTATTAGCTGTTACCAACAGTGATATAATGCTTTGTTTATCTGAGCCGTCCCATATGCTCTTTCAACAACAAGCATGTCTGTTGATTGCTAGATTCAGTGAAAAGGATAGCTGCCACTAGATCAAATACACAAGATTGAGCAATATGGTTGTGGAGGGAGGCCAGATAATTGTTGACTAGTGCTGAGCCAATTAATCGAAAAGTCAGTTTACATTTTTTTTTTAAATTAACAGCTAATTGATAATAAATTCATCAAATAAAACAAATGTAAAATACACAACAACAGAAATATTTTAGTAAAGTAATGTGAATAAATGATGGTTAATAAGTGATAATCATGGGACGTGTGTTAATTGTTAGATTCTGTGTTATTGCATTCAACCCAAATAATCAAAACCGAAATCGAAAACCGTTATAATTGAACCGAAACCAAACCGACCTCAAAAAGCACTAATCGCTCAGTACTATTGTTGACACACCACTGGAATCTCTCTACAGTAACATCGCTCTTAATCGCATGAATCACACCCAACTCTCTCTCTCTCTCAGCCTGAGACAACAGCGTTAGTGTCAGGAGTGAGCTTTGTTCCGCTTCATTAGTAAACCGTAAACCACCATTAATTAGGGGCAATTAATTACCAGGACATGAAAACAATCCTCAAAGTTCGACACACTTAAAGACCCCCAAGCGTTCCAGAAGAAAGAGAGGGGAGAGGGGCCGGAGAGGGAGAAAGACTCCAGTGAGGTGCTAAATGTTGCTGCGGGGAGATTTACCGAGATGATTTGCAGGGCTTTTTAGAGATTCATAAGATCATCAATTCATGCAGTCCTTTCGATGAGAAACAAAGCGGTGCGGGCCACCTGCGCAGAGGGAAGAAAGGATCTCTGGCTCACAGTGGAACTCTCCTTTTTTAAAGGGAGAGATTGTTAGTCTCTGAGAAGTGTGGCCGGAGCTAAGAAAACAGCCAAGCACCAGCGACCTTGAAGATGGGTTGGTGCTTGTTGTGTTTATAGCTCTGTCTCTAAGGAGTCATTTTGTCAGGATGGTTAGGTGATAAGCAGGTAGAGCTGGATTCACCTCATTTCAGTGAGCGTGGTGTGCTGTTCTCTGGGCTCTGTAGTTTACAGCGGTGCATGGAGCGATAGATGTACCGCTGCCTGGCTCTGTGGCTGGATGCAGCCTCTCGGAGATGGTCCAGTGTGGCTGCAGATGCTGATATCGCCATGTTCATCTGAGAGGGTATAATGTTATCAGAGGCTGCAGACGGGCCTATCCCTGGCCTCTCTCTCTCTCTGTCTGGCAGAACAGGACAGTCATACAGCCTAACAGCGAGCCAGCCATTTATATTGAGGTGATTCGACAGAGAGGACCCAAATATGGACGTTAGTCAGCACAGCCAGAACCACAGGCAGAACATTGGAACGGTTGCCTACTCTGCCTTGTTGGGGAAATGGAAAATGAAAATGAACAGGCTTGTTGTTGCCAATGGATTTCGATGGAAAGAGTCCACGAAGGGACTGGTATTCTAGTTGGTATTCATTTCTGTTCCATGGATACGCCTTGTTATAGGCCTGTTATGTGTACTGGTCTCCTCTCTCCACAAAGCACTCAGTTTGAAACAATACAATACCCCTGTATTTATTGTCAGATGAGGGGTGGATAGTGTCTGCCCCAAAATGTCCTTCTGTGACCTTTCTGTTGATCAGATCATGAGAGGTCCCTCCACTACGTCTGGCCTACTTTTATATGCCTTTATATGCCTCATCTCCCCAGAGCTAGGGGAGATGGATTTGAGTGGTGTTGAGGGGAAAGTGATTTATGGGCTTACACAGAAAATTAAAAACAAACATAAAACATTGGTAATTTAAAAACCAGGTTGATCCCAAAAGATGGGTGATGGATACATCATTTAGCAGTGTGGCAGGCAATGTGGAGGATACACACTCTCTCCCGGGGAGACCTTGGATTTTGCAGAGGAATTTACTTGACTGCGTTTGGACAAAAGTTTTCTCTGCACAGTTCAAATGTCAGGCCACATGCTGGCCTTTTCTGATGAGCTTCTAAGGATGATGTATCAGAGGGGAGGAACACCTGGTGCAGCTCGTCAGTGTTCTTAAACACATCTTCTTTCTCTTTGTTTTCCTTGTAGCTTGGCAGGTTCTCTTCCCTTTGTCCCTGCTCAGAACCTGTTTCTCTCTTTTCATGGCTTTTTTTCATTTACATTAATCCTCTGTCCTTATGATCCCTCTCTCTCTTTTTCCCTCTGTCATTCTTTCAATGTCCCCATCTCTCTCTCTCTCACACACACACACACACACACACACACACACACACACACACACACACACACACACACACACCCCAGAGTGGTGAAGGCCCAGAAGTGATTAAGTGGTATTGTGTGTACTCATCACAGACTGTCAATAGCTTTTATTGCCATCTCTCTATCCCCTCCCCTTGTCAGTCCATCTCCATCCCAGCAGTATTTAGCAGCTGCACAATGGTTGAATCAGAGCCGGCCACGATCGGCAGGATACAGGCTCCTCAGTTAAAAAGGAATGAGGGAGGGAAGGAGGGACAGACAGATTTCTGCAGGAGGGGACGTTTTCTACCTCGGCAGCCCCGCTGTTTGGTGATTGATCTCTTGGCCGTCATCCTCCATCGTCTCCCCGATCTCTCCCCCGCCACGCTGTGTCTCCCTCCTCCCCTCTCTGATTCTGACCCCAGGATACAGGGATGTGATGGCCAGGTGTGTTGGGAAGGTTTGACTGGGCCCAGGTGGCCAGCATCAACGCCTGTGGTATTGCTTTCCCTCCTCATTTGCATAGAGAAAATGTGTTTTCTCCCTCTGTGCAGCCCTCTTGTCTTTTCCCTGTCTATGTTATTGTTTTATTTTGGACCTCTCTCTCTCTCTGTTTCTCTCTGTGTTTCTCTCTCTCTCTCGCTCTCTCTTTCTCTCTCTCTCTGTGTTTCTCTCTCTCTCTTTCTCTCTGTGTTTCTCTCTCTCTCTCTCTCTCTCTCTCTCTCTCTTTCTCTCTCTCTCTCTCTCTCTCTCTCTCTCTCTCTCTCTCTTTCTCTCTGTGTTTCTCTCTCTCTCTCTCTCTCTCTCTCTCTCTCTCTCTCTCTATTTTGCAGTTGCTCTAGCTTACCTTCCACATCTCTCTTGCACAGGGCTTGCTGAACTCTGCATTTTCCCGTGCTGTGCTGCACTTCTCAAATGAGATATTTCCCCCATTGGCATTCCCTTTTATATACCTCCATCTCTCTATGCTTTCATCCACCTCTCCTGTACTCCCTCGCTTCCAACCAACCTCCCCTCTTTTACTCTCCTGCTTTCTCCCTTTCCCCATCCATCTTTCTCTCCATCTCCTGCAGTCTCTCTATCCGCTAAGTCTGAATGAAAGCGGATGGAAGCTCTTATTTACAGCAGAGGGGAAGTTTAGCTCCGTTTATAAACATTCATTTTTAATTAATCTTTCTCTGCAGCCCAAACCGGGATGATGTTGTAGAGAAACCAACCAATCTGTCTGATCTGATGCCCCTCTCTCTCTTTTCCTCTCTTTATTTCCTCTGCCCTTTCCTCTCTCAACTGCTCTTTTTTCTCTCTTTTCCTCTCCTCCATCTCCTCCATCTTTCATCTGTTTATATTAGATCTTAATGTGTTATATGGCCATCTATACTGAACAAAAATAGAAACGCAACATGCAACAATTTCAAAGATTTTACTGAGATACAGTTCATATAAGCAAATCATTCAATTGAAATAAATTCACTAGGCCCTAATCTATGGATATTACATGACTGGGAATACAGATATGCATTTGTTGGTCACAGATACCTTTAAAAAAAAGGTAGGAGCATGGATCAGAAAACCAGTCAGTATCTGGTGACCACCATTTGCCTCATGCAGCGTGACACATCTCCTTCACATAGAGTTGATCAGGCTGTTGATTGTGGCCTGTGGAATGTTGTCCCACTCCTCTTCAATGGCTGTGCGAAGTTGTTGGATATTGGCAGGAACTGGTACACGTTGACCCAGAGCATCCCAAACATGCTCAATGGGTGAAATGTCTGGTGAGTATGCACATTTTCAACTTCCAGGAATTGTGTACAGATCCTTGTGACATGGGGCTGTGCATTATCATGCTGAAACGTGACGTGATGGCGGGGGATGAATGGCACGACAATGGGCCTCAGGATCTCGTCACAGTATCTCTGTACATTCAAAGTACCATTGATAAAATGCAATTGTGTATGTTGTCCGTAGCTTATGCCTGCCCATACCATAACCCTACCGCCACCATGGGGCACTCTGTTCACAACGTTGACATCAGCAAACCGCTCGCCCACACGACGCCATTCACGTGGTCTGGGTTTGTGAGGCTGTTGGACGTACTGCCAAATTCTCTAAGAATTAACATTCAATTCTCTGGCAACAGCTCTGGTGGACATTCCAGTCAGCATGCCAATTGCATGTTCCCTCAACACTTGAGACATCTGTGGCATTGTGTTGTGTGACAAAACTGCACATTTTAGATAAGCCTTTTATTGTTGCCAGCATTGTTCCAGGCACACACACATGGGCATTATATAAATACACATATACACATTTAACCGTGAACACTTTCATATAAACACTATGATATATATATTACAGTTGAAGTCGGAAGTTTACATACACCTTAGCCAAATACATTTCAACTCAGTTTTTCACAATTCCTGACATTTAATCCGAGTAAAAATTCCCTGTCTTAGGTCAGTTCGGATCACCACTTTATTTTAAGAATGTGAAATGTCAGAATAATAGTAGAGAGAGTGATTTATTACAGCTTTTCTTTCATAACATTCCCAGTGGGTCAGAAGTTTACATACACTCAATTAGCATTTGGTAGCATTGCCTTTAAATTGTTTAACTTGGGTCAAACGTTTCAGGTAGCCTTCCACAAGCTTCCCACAATAAGTTGGGTAAATTTTGGCCCATTCCTCCTGACAGAGCTGGTGTAACTGAGTCAGGTTTGTAGGCCTCCTTGCTCTCACACGCTTTTTCAGTTGTGCCCACAAATTTTCTTTAGGATTGAGGTTAGGGCTTTGTGATGGCCACTCCAATACCTTGACTTTGTTGTCCTTAAGCCATTTTGCCACAACTTTGGAAGTATGCTTGGGGTCATTGTCCATTTAGAAGTCCCATTTGCGACCAAGCTTTTAACTTCCTGACTGATGTCTTGAGATGTTGCATCAATACGTATCCACATAATTGTCCTGCCTCATGATGCCATCTATTTTGTGAAGTGCAGCAGTCCCTCCTGCACCAAAGCACACCCACTACATGATGCTGCCAACCCCGTGCTTCAACGTTTGGGATGGTGTTCTTCGGCTGGTAAGCCTCCCCCTTTTTCCTCCAAACGTAACGATTGTCATTATGGCCAAACAGTTCTATTTTTGTTTCATCAGATCACAGGACATTTCTCCAAAAAGTACAATCTTTGTCCCCATGTGCAGTTGCAAACCGTAGTCTGGCTTTTTTATGGCGGTTTTGGAGCAGTGGCTTCTTCCTTGCTGAGCGGCCTTTCAGGTTATGTCGATATAGGACTCGTTTTACTGTGGATATAGATACTTTTGTACCTATTTCCTCCAGCATCTTCACAAGGTCCTTTGCTGTTGTTCTGGGATTGATTTGCACTTTTTGCACCAAAGTACGTTCATCTCTAGGACACAGAACGCGTCTCCTTCCTGAGCGGTATGACGGCTGTGTGGTCCCATGGTGTTGATACTTGCGTGCTATTGTTTGTACAGATGAACGTGGTACCTTCAGGCGTTTGGAAATTGCTCCCAAGAATGAACCAGACTTGTGGACTTGTTTTTTCTGAGGTCTTGGCTAATTTCTCTTGATTTTCCCATGATGTGAAGCAAAGAGGCACTGAGTTTGAAGGCAGGCCTTGAAATACATCCACTGTTACACCTCCAATTGACTCAAATGATGTCAATTAGCCTATCAGAAGCTTCTAAAGCCATGACATCATTTTCCAAGCTGTTTAAAGGCACAGTCAACTTAGTGTATGTAATCTTCTGACCCACTGGAATTGTGATACAGTGAAATAATCTGTCTGTAAACAATTGTTGGAAAAATGACTTGTTTCATGCGCAAAGTAGATGTCCTTAACAACTTGCCAAAACTATAGTTTGTTAACAAGAAATTTGTGGAGTGGTTGAAAAATGAGTTTTAATGACTCCAACCTAAGTGTATGTAAACTTCCGACTTCAACTGTGTATGTATATGTGTGTATCTATGCAGACAGACATAGAGGCTCTCTGTGTAGTTCACCTTGTTAATTAACTGAATTTATTGATGTTTTAATTTTGATATATCAACTAATATAACCCACAATCAGGTGTCAATCCTCCCAATTCCTTTCCTTTCTCTCTCTCTCTCACACACACACACACACACACACACACACACACACACACACACACACACACACACACACACACACATACACACACACAGCCATTGTCTCACAACACATTTTTTGGGGGGGTGCTCAGTTAAGAAAGAGGTGAAAGAGACAAAAAACAGGGCCCTATAGTATTCAGCACTAGTCAATAACTAAGGGCTGCAGCTAACGGTGTGCTCAGCTAACGGTGTGCTCAGCTAACGGTGTGCTCAGCTAACGGTGTGCTCAGCTAACGGTGTGCTCAGCTAACGGTGTGCTCAGCTAACGGTGTGCTCAGCTAACGGTGTGCTCAGCTAACGGTGTGCTCAGCTAACGGTGAGCAGAACCACTCATGAAATGATGTGAATGGCTGCGGGTGGGAGAGTGGAGCGCTGCCTTGGAGCCACCCTGACAATTACACAGCTGTAACTGACTACATGGCCCTGCCATTCAGACGCCCAGGTCCTCTCTCTCTCTCTCTCTCACACACACACACACATACTGCACCACACTCTCATCCACACACACACATTGTAATCTAAATCACACAAATAAATAGTTTCATATTATACTGTGCTTTCACCTACGTAGACTCATTCATGCACGTGCAGACTCACACACACTCATTCACGCACAGATTTAGATTCATATACTAGTGCTGAGCAATTAACCGACATTTAGGTTATTTTTAATTTTTTAACAATTTATCGACCGACTTCTGTGAGCTCGATGTGCAGTTTCTGTAAAGATAAATCAGATCCAGCCTGAACTGTGCGAGGTAGTAGGGAGTTGTAGTTTCCAACAGGCCAATATTCTATATAGTTTAGTGCAGAAAATTTGGTAATTAAGTACATTGACCATAATTCATTTTGCGCCTGCTTCAACTTGTCCGGTCTGTGCGGAGCAGACACAGAGACTGAGAGAAGAGAGAATGCAAGATGGAGAGGGACAGAAAGCCTGAAAATACATGATCTAAGTGATTGATAGTTGGTATTCAGCAGTCATAAAGGAATGCCTTATTTAATAGAACTACAAAAATTGTGATTTTGTCAGAAAATAGACAGCAAGTCTATAGAAATGATGACTTGGAATGAAATAATAAAGTCATCAAATAAATATAAAGTAATGTGAATAAATTATGTTAAATAAGTGATAAGCAGTGTTAGGTTCTAATTTTTCAGAGTTAATAACTCACGGACACTAGAGAAGCTTAACCAAGTTTAATTCTTCCCAAAGGGTCTATACAGCTGTAATTCAGACACAGACATGGCTTCCCTCGTGGTAGTATTCATACCCCACTTTGGGTGGAGTCTCGTACTTATTGCTAAACATTGCATCATTATTGCTAAGCAGGGAGCTAAGTGACATGAGCCTTCAACGGTTTCAGTGCTGCCACATGTGATCGTGTTCCCTGCACTCAGCCCCTCCCAAGCTTCATTATGTGATTGTGTTCCCTGCACTCAGCCCCTCCCAAGCTTCATTATGTGATCGTGTTCCCTGCACTCAGCCCCTCCCAAGCTTCATTATGTGATCGTGTTCCCTGCACTCAGCCCCTCCCAAGCTTCATTATGTGATCGTGTTCCCTGCACTCAGCCCCTCCCAAGCTTCCCTCATGTCTCTTTTGGAACTAATGTTCCTATACCTCTGAGTATGACAATGTTCAAAGTTTCACCCAGAATCCAACATTTAGTAATGGGCATCATGGACTTTTATTCATTGTTTTCTTCTGTGTTGTTACAGTATTCAACCCACAAAAGTTATATAAAAAAATTATAATTGAAAACCATAATAATCGAACCAAACCAACCTCAGCACTATCAGATTCACAATCACCCATATCACACATCCTACAGAAACACAGATTTACTCACATACTCACATACATACTCACCCATGCAGAGATGCTCCATTTTAACCTAAGGTAAATCAATTACTCCTCTGAGATTCGTTCATTTACACAGTGTATATATAGTATGTATGTATAAAGGAGTGCAGAGCATGCTACTGGTGTTGGGAACACGGCCTACAGGGAGACAGCCTACAGGGAGGAGGTGAGGGCCCTCGGAGTGTGGTGTCAGGAAAATAACCTCACACTCAACATCAACAAAACAAAGGAGATGATCGTGAACTTCAGGAAACAGCAGAGGGAGCAGCCCCCTATCCACATCGATGGGACAGTAGGGGAGAAGGTGGAAAGTTTTTTAAGTTCCTCGGTGTACACATCACGGACAAACTGAAATGGTCCACCCACACAGACAGTGTGGTGAAGAAGGAGCAACAGCACCTCTTCAACCTCAGGAGGCTGAAGAAATTTGGCTTGTCAACAAAAACACTCACAAACTTTTACAGATGCACAATCGAGAGCATCCTGTCGGGCTGTATCACTGCCTGGTACGGCAACTGCTCTGCCCACAACCGTAAGGCTCTCCAGAGGGTAGTGAGGTCTGCACAACGCATCACCAGGGGCAAACTACCTGCCCCCCAGGACACCTACACCACCCGATGTCACAGGAAGGCCAAAAAGATCATCAAGGACAACAACCACCCGAGCCACTGCCTGTTCACCCTGCTATCATCCAGAAGGCGGTGTCAGTACAGGGGCATCAAAGCTGGGACTGAGAGACTGAAAAACAGCTTCTATCTCAAGGCCATCAGACTGTTAAACAGCCATCACTAACATTGAGTGGCTGCTGCCAACATACTGACTCAAATCTCTAGCCACTTTAATAATTACAAATTGGATGTAATAAATGTATCACTAGTCACTTTAAACAATGCCACTTTATATAATGTTTACATACCCTACATTACTCATCTCATATGTATATACTGTATTCTATACCATCTACTGCATCTTGCCTATGCCGTTCGGCCATCGCTCATCCATAGATATTTATATGTACATATTCTTATTCATTCCTTTACACTTGTGTGTAAAAGGTAGTTGTTGTGAAATTGTTAGATTACTTGTTAGATATTACTGCATGGTCGGAACTAGAAGCACAAGCATTTCGCTACACTCACATTAACATCTGCTAACCATGTGTATGTGACCAATAAAATTTGATTTGATTTGAACACTGGTTCAGTGGCTCGGTGACTGCATCTCACAGACTTAAACACTCCCATAGAGATTTTGTTCCACCATACACACACACACACACACACACACACACACACCTATGCATTTACATGAATAGGATTCATAAACATCTTTGAAATGAGCTGAGCTTAGAAGATACAGACACCCTCCTTCACCTCCCTCACCTCCAACTACCTTTCAATCTATTCCCCTCTATCTTTTATTCATCTCTTCATCTCTCAGCCCATCCATATTTCTCTCTTCCTCCGAATTTACTCTGTGTGTCTTCCTCAGAATTTACCACCACAGCTTTCCATTTGGCAGTATCTCTCGCTCTCTCTCTTTTGCTCAGTGTCGGTAACAAAATGATATTTTTTTTGTTCAAGCCTCTGTCTCTTTCTCTCTCCGGCCTCTTTCAGCAGAAGTTGGACTTGGCAGAGGGTGTGAGGAGAGGAAGACAGAGAGAGGGGGGATAGGGAGAAGGAGGTGGTCCCAGTGGGCTGAGGGGTAAAGCTGTAAAGAGAGTGGGAAACACACGTCTGCTGGCTTTAGATTCATCTCATTAATTGCTCTTGTGAAATTTCGGGTTGTGACACACTTGTTATTGCTTTGTATTATTAATAAAAGTGTAAGGGGAGGAGAGGGAAGGAGGGAGACGGGGACAGGGATGGGGGAGATAGGAGGAGGGAGACTGAGGGATAGAATCAATACACGGGCTTAGGAAGGAAATTAAAAGTGGCGAGAGGACAGAATGGGACAGGCATGGCGGGGTGGTTGGCAGGTAGTTTTATTAGTCGTGGCTGGGTTAATGACTGTCATTTTACAGGAAGAAAAGAGAATAACACCAAGCAACACAATGCTCTGTAATTGGCAGTGTGATTGGACCGTCGCTAGGTCAGCTGATTTCAAACAAAGCTGTTTTTCCAACCGAAAACAATGGCCGGAATATGAAGGGCTTAAGTCGACAAAAGGAAATGGGCTCTCTCACTCTCTGTCTCACTCTCTGTCTCTTCCCCAACCTCCCTTAACAGTAAATTAACTGTAGATTGTATTATAAAAGAACAATTTACAATAAGGTGCGCTAGTAATTTGGGGTGTGTCCAGACGTTAAGAATGGTGTACATTAAACTGGGTTGTAATTGCATGTAGCTGCAAAATGAAAGTAACCCAAATATAAGTTCTCTCTTTGCACCGCTGCTCGCCACATTGCGTCAGAACGTTCATCGTTGGATCATGGATGAAACAATGTTTCACCATTAGAGATCAATAGAAGAGTACACACTGTAGTGTAATCAAAGTCGATTCCATTCAAATGCTTTATTCCATACCACGCTGCCGCCTTCAGCGTTACAGCATCTTCTGTTCATAGATACTCATGCTTTACTTGAATTCAACCTGTTATTGCTTTCAAGATTCAATATTTACATTTAACGAGCGCTGTATCTGGATGTGACTTTCGTTCAATTATGTTGTGTGTGTGTCTCGCCATGTAAACATGCAGGAGAGATGTAATGTAATTCTATTTAATAGCCAGATCTCTGGGATGGATGACAGGGATAGATGACAGGGATGGATGACAGGAATGGATAGAGTGAGACAGGCAGAGGATAGTTGAGTGCTGCGGGAGAGGCCTTAGTGATGGAACTGCAGCTAGACGGCTACCATGTCTGTTTTATCTGTCCAACTTTTCTCAGTTTCTCCATCTCGTCTGTCTCTTCCACGGTTACACCAACGATGATAAAGACGCCGATAATGATGAGGATGAGTTAAATGGCTGCGACACACACACACACACACACACACACACACATGCACGCACACACACACACACATATGCGTAAACTCTCATGCACGCACGTATATACACACTCAAACTGGTCCCATGGTTAGTAAAACAGAGAGGGTAATGAGTGTGGATGCAGCTCTGTGGAGATTAATCTGTGCTTCGTAGACGTGACCCACTTTATTTGAAGTGGAGGGGCATCCGTTATTATCCCAATTCATCACCATTAGGCCTTGGTTCCCCTGCTGTTAACCACACACACACTGCTAACCAGTCCCCGGGACACACACGATCACACACACGATCACACACACACACATGATCACACACACGATCACACACACGATCACACACACACACACACGATCACACACACGATCACACACACGATCACACACACACACACGATCACACACACGATCACACACATGATCACACACACGATCACACACACACACACACACACTATCCCCTAGGGAAGCATGGGCAAAAGCCTGGGCAGGAGGGAAAGGCGAGGGGGATCAATGTTTTTACACACAGATATGTGGGTATAGGCTGCGTATTGGCAGTGATGTTGTGTGCTCGTGAGTGTGTGTAGGTAGAAGGGAATGGTGAGTGTAATGACTTTGTGGGGTTGGATGAGGGGAATGAACCATGGGGGATGGCAGAGGATTGGGGGATGAACGGGGAAAGAGGAAAGTATGGAGGAAAGAGATAGAGCCCACTAAGCATTTACCATCAGGCGACGTCTTTTGGACGTTTTTTTTTAAATTTTGATTTAGATTTTTTTGATTTCAAAGTCCACGGATGTTGATTTTTGGTCCGGACCTAATCTAAACCAATAATAGACATCTATGTTTCACAAGTTTGGAAAGCACATTAGAGTAGAGCACAGCAGAGTACAGTGTATATTAAATAAAAGTATAGTACTCTAATGTACTCTATGCTACTGAACAAAACTGTAATGTACTATACTCTACTTTACCTTACTGTACTGTAATGTACTGTACTCTACTGAATTAAACTCTACTGTATTCTACTGTACTCTACTGAATTAAACTCTACTGTGCTCTGCTCTACTGAATTAAATTCTACTGTGCTCTACTCTACTGAAGAAAGCTTGACTGTCCTGTAACATACCCTACTGTGCTCTATAATGTATTATAAACTGGGTGGTTTGAGCCCTGAATGCTGATTGGCTGACAGGTATACCTGATTTGTATACCATGGGTATGTCAAAACATTTATTTATACTGCTCTAATTACATTGTTAACCAGTTTATAATAGCAATAAGGTACCTCAAGGTTTGTGATATATGGCCAATATACCACGGCCAAGGGCTGTATCCAGGCACTCCTCATTGTGTTGTGAATAAGAACAGCCCTTAGCCGTGGTATATTGGCCATATACCACACCTCCGTGGTATATTGGCCTTATTGCTTAATTAATCTGCCATACTGTAATGTGATGTTCAAACTTCTGAAACTGCTTAGATGTCTATGATTCATTCAGATTGGATATGGTCCACACTGACCAAATTTGTACTTGTTGGAGCTCATTAGAATAATACCCAGCATGCTTTGCTAGTGTTTATTTTTTACATTTCTATTTTGGTCATACAGCAGATGTTCTCATCCAGATCGACTGACATTCAGGGCATTCAACTAAGGTAGATAAACAACAAGATATCACAGTTATAGCAAGAAAATAAAAACATCTGTAACCGTTACTAAGAATGTTATTATAGTTGAAGTGTTCCGTTGGTTGAACATTGTTGCTGCCAGTATTAAAGCTTTTGAAAAAGCTTACATAAATGCTTGTGACAGATTGGATCAATAATAAATATTCTGTTGCAGTCGTCAGGTTGCTCTTCTTTCCTATATCATTGTGATATTGAGAATTCTTTGAGAATGTACAGTACCAGCCATTTTACACATTATAGAATAATAGTGAAGACATCAACACTAGGAAATATCACATATGGAGTCATGTAGTAACTAAAAAAGTGTTAAACAAATCAAAATAGAGTGAAGGAAAATAGTGAAGGAAAAGCAGCCAACAAGTGCTCAGCATAAGTGGGAACTCCTTCAACACAGTTGGAAAAGCCTTCCAGGTGAAGCTGATTGAGAGAATGCCAAGAGTGTGCAAAGCTGTCATCAAGGCAAAGGGTGGCTACTTTGAAGGATCTCAAATATAAAATACATTTTCATTTGTTTAACACTTTTTTTGGTTACTACATGATTCCATATGTGTTATTCTATAGTTTTGAGGTCTTCACTATTATTCTACAATGTAGAAAATAGTAAAAATAAAGAAAACCATTGAATGAGTAGCTTTATCATTTAATTTTTTTTAACCTTTTTTAACTATTTAACTAGGCAACTCAGTTAAGAACAATTTCTTATTTACAATGACGGCCTGCACTACCTGTGTCCAAACTTTTGACTGGTACTGTATGTGCAGTTGAAATTTGTCAATAGAATCAATGACTGAAAATATATTTTCAATGTTGTTGTTCAATTGTTTTTAAATGTCCACATAAGATGTCTTTTCAACATCTCTTAAAAGACGTATTTTTGACATCCATTTAAGACGCCTTTTTGATGTCCGTATAAGATATATCTTTTAAATACATATTTTCGATGTCCACAAAAATATGTCTTCTAACATTTCACTCAGCACCTCATTCAGTCTTTTCAACGTCATTTTGTTTACTGGGTGATAGCATTTGAGCCAGAGACCAGAAATGATTAGAATTACCAGCAGTATCCCCTTAATTACTGAGAGAATGAGCGAGGGAGAGAGAGCAAGGGATGAGAGAATGTCAGAGGTTATGAGATGCATAAGGTGTGTGTACAGAGAGAAACATTTAACCTGAGGAGGTGGGGTTGAGGAGGAAATTAGTGAGAGAGTGGGTGAAAGAAAGAGAGCAGGGAGAGAGAAGGAGAAAGAGAGATTAAGATTTAATTTAATCCTGGTGGGGATATTACAGTGAGTTATTTTGGGGGGAGAGAGGGAAACGGAGAAAGATTACATCTGTAAGTCATTTTAATGATGTCTCTTTCACAACTAGGGCCTGAGCCAACAGGCCAAACAAACACACTGTCATTAGAATGGGAACGGACTTGGTCTCACGTAGCGCAGTACTCAGAAAAGACCTTTGGATGTAATTAATGGTTGTGGCCTTCATCAGTAGACACAGGAGGAAATGAGAAGATAGCAACTATGCTGAGACTCCTGGAGTGATGATGATGATGATGATCAGCAAGACTAGATTAAAAGTCAGAAAAGGGCAAATCAGAGATATGACATCGATGATGATAATTATGATGATGATGATTATGTTGACAATAATGATGATTCTGATGATAATAATGATGGTTACCAAGGATAACATGAGAAGTCAGGAAGGGCATGACAGAGACAGGACCCTTGCAGTCCCTCCTGTCCCTCCCTGACCCTAGATTCACCCCCTAGATCTGCAGATTCCATCCAATACATAATTCATATAGTATAGCCCTGCTGCACTGCGCTACAGAGATTCCTATCTCCCCAACATACTGTGCATTAGGAAAGTATTCAGACCCCTTAACTTTTTCCACATTTTGGTACGTCACAGACTTATTCTAAAATGGATTAAATAAAACATTTTCCTCATCAATCTACACACAATCCCTCATAATGACAAAGCGAAAACAGGTTTTTATACATTTTTGCAAATGTATAATAAACAGATATGATATTTACATAAGTATTCAGACCCTTTGCTATGAGACTCCTTATAAGTTCCTTACATACATGAAGGGCACATTTTGGCATTTGCTATATGATCGATGAGAAACTCCATATTGCAAATGTACGGTCCCTTACTAGATGTCCGCGAATGTTTGTAAAATTCGTGGACGGCGGCAGGCCGTGCACCGGGGCCAGATCTTCCGGGAAGTCATTGAACGGAGTCTCTCGGACATTCGGTTTCCGTTTTATAAAATGTTGGTCATTGTTCCGCTGTCCCAGTAAATTCCACCAGATGGCGAATGGAATCTTATTGCAAATGTACAAAACATCACCAATCACGACATGGCCATTTCTCCTAAATGGCAAAGACTTCAAAGACGAAACTTGGTGAGCATAGGTTTGGCATAATGGGCAGTTGGCCCCAAAAAAGATGGCGTCAAGGCCTCAACGCTTTTTGAGTTAAGGCCATTTTTCTGGGATTAAAGGTCAAAAACTAAAATAGAGCGCTAATTTGACCACTTCACGTCAAAGTACTTGAACCTACGGTGTCAGGGGAAAAAAGAACCAGCCATTTATCTATTGTAATTTAAGAGAAATCGTACAATGTACAATTGGTGATGCTCAAAGAAATGTGTTTTTTCCCCCAAAATAGTTACAAATCCAGTTGCGGCGTGTTCAGACAAATCCGTTAAGGTGGGTTTTGGAGCTCTGCGAGATTTCTGTGATTTTCTGTGATTTTCTTAACCTGTTGTGGTATAAGGGGCAGTATTTTCACGGCCGGATAAAAAACGTACCCGATTTTAATCTGGTTACTACTCCTGCCCAGAAACTAGAATATGCATATAATTAGTAGATTTGGATAGAAACCACTCTAAAGTTTCTAAAACTGTTTGAATGGTGTCTGTGAGTATAACATAACTCATATGGCAGGCCAAAACCTGAGAAGATTCCATACAGGAAGTGCCCTGTCTGACAATTTGTTGTCCTTCTGTTGCATCTCTATCGAAAATACAGCATCTGTGCTGTAACGTGACACTTTCTAAGGCTTCCATTGGCTCTCTAAAGCCCGCCAGAAAGTGGAATGGGGTGTCTGCTGTCTCTGGGCAAAGTACAGCAGCTCTGTTTGTGAGTGGTCAGCCTGGGGACAGTGAGACTGAGATGCGCGTTCACGAGACTTCTCCATTTTTTTCTTTCAGCCTTTGAATGAATACAACGTTGCCCGGTTGGAATATTATCGCTATTTTACGAGAAAAGTAGCATAAAAATTGATTTTAAACAGCGTTTGACATGCTTCTAAGTACGGTAATGGAATATATATTTTTTTAAATGTCACGAAATGCGCTCACGTGTCACTGTTTGGATAGTTACCTGAACGCATGAACAAAACGGTGGTATTTGGATACAACTATGGATTATTTGGAACCAAAACAACATTTGTTGTTGAAGTAGAAGTCCTGGGAGTGCATTCTGACGAAGAACAGCAAAGGTAATCCAATTTTTCTAAAAGTAATTCTGAGTTTAGGTGACCCCGAAGTTGGCGGATGTCAAATTAGCTAGCCTGTGATGGCCGTGCTATGTACTCAGAATATTGCAAAATGTGCTTTCGCTGAAAAGCTATTTTAAAATCGGACACCGCGATTGCATAAAGGAGTTCTGTATCTATAATCCTTAAAATAATGTAAGAATTTTGTCAACGTTTATCGTGAGTAATTTAGTAAATTCACCGGAAGTTTTCGGTGGGTATGCTAGTTCTGAACATCACATGCTAATGCAAAAAGCTGGTTTTTGATATAAATATGAACTTTATTGAACAAAACATGCATGTATTGTATAACATAATGTCCTAGGAGTGTCATCTGATGAAGATCATCAAAGGTTGATGATCACTTACAAACTCTGCTGCTGTACTTTGCCCAGAGACAGCAGACACCCCATTCCACTTTCTGGCGGCTTTAGAGAGCCAATGGAAGCCTTAGAAAGTGTCATGTTACAGCACAGATGCTGTAATGTCGATAGAGATGTAACAGAAGGACAACAAATTGTCAAACAGGGCACTTCTGTACGGTGCCAATAAGATCCCAATCATTTTTGTCCATTTCAGGGGGGTGTTCCCTTACAGTTGACAGTGCGTCAGAGCAAAAAAACAAGCTGTGAGGTTGAAGGAATTGTCCTTAGAACTCCGAGACAGGATTGTGTTGAGGCACAGATCTGGGGAAGGGTACCAGAAAATGTCTGCAGCGTTGAAGGTCCCCAAGAACACAGTGGCCTCCATCATTCTTAAATTGAAGAAGTTTGAAACCACCAACTCTTCTTTGAGCTGGCCGCCAGTCCAAACTAAATACATTTGCAAACATTTCTAAAAACCTGTTTTTGCTTTGTCATTATAGGGTATTGTGTGTAGATTGATGAGATATTTTTATATACATTTTAGAATAAGGCTAAAACATAACAAAATGTCGAAAAACTCAAGGGGTCTGAATTAGAGGTTGACCAATTATGATTTTTCAACACCGATACCGATTTATTGGAGGACCAAAAAAAGCCAATACCGATGAATCTGCCGGTTTTTGATTTATTTTTGTATTTTTTATATTTTTTATATATATATATTTGTAATAATGACAATTACAACAATACTGAATGAACAATGAACACTTTTATTTTAACTTAATATAATACATGAATAAAATCTATTTAGTCTCAAATAAATAATGAAACATGTTCAATTTGGTTTAAATAATGCAAAAACAGTGTTGGAAAGTGCAGTTTGTGCCATGTAAAAAAAAGCTAACGTTTAACTTCCTTGCTCAGAACATGAGAACATATGAAAGCTGGTGGTTCAATATTCCCAGTTCTTCAATATTCACAGTTAAGAAGTTTTAGGTTGTAGTTATTATAGGAATTATGACGCGTCGACTATTTCTCTCTATAACATTTGTATTTCCTATACCTTTGAGTATTGGATTTTCTTATAGGCACTTTAGTATTGCCAGCCTAATCTCGGCAGCTGAAAGGCTTGAAGTCATAAACAGCGCTGTGCTTCAAGCATTGCTAAGAGCTGCTGGCAAATGCAGTAAAGTGCTGTTTGAATGAATGCTTACGAGCCTGCTGCTGCCTACCACCACTTAGTCAGACTGCTCTATCAAATATCAAATCATAGACTTAATTCTAATATAATAAACACAGAAATACGAGCCTTTGGTCATTAATATGGTCAAATTCGGAAACTATCATTTCGAAAAAACATTTATTCTTTCAGTGAAATACGTAACCGTTCTGTATTTTATCGAACGGGTGGCAACCCTACGTCTAAATATTGCTGTTACATTGCACAACCTTCAATGTTATGTCATAATTCTGTACAATTCTGGCAAATTAGTTCACAGTTTGCAACGAGCCAGGCGGCCCAAACTGTTGCATATACCCTGACTCTGCTTGCACTGAACGCAAGAGAAGTGACTCCATTTCCCTAGTTAATATTGTCTGCTAACATGAATTTCTTTTAACTAAATATGCAGGTTCAAAAAAATATACTTCTGTGTATTGATTTTAAGAAAGGCATTGATGTTTATGGTTAGTTACATTTGTGCAACGATTGTGCTTTTTTCGCGAATTCACTTTTGTTAAATCATCACCCGTTTGGCGAAGTTGAAGTAGGCTGTGATTCGATGATAAATTAACAGGCACCGCATTGATTATATGCAACGCAGGACAAGCTAGTTAACCTAGTAATATCTTCAACCATGTGTAATTAACTAGTGATTATGTGATGATTGATTGTTTTTTATAAGTTAAGTTTAATGCTAGCTAGCAACTTACCTTGGCTCCTTGCAGCCACAAGGTCCTTTTGACACTGCACTCGTGTAACAGGTGGTCAGCCTGCCACGCAGTTTCCTCGTGGATTGCAATGTAATCGTCCAGAATTGGCATCCAAAAAGGCAGATTACCGATTGTTATGAAAACTTGACATCGGCCCTAATTAATCGGCCATGCCGATTAATCGGTCGACCTCTAGTCTGAAGACTTTCCAAATGCACTGTAAATGGCCCTTTTATATGGGTGTAGAGCTGAATATACATGGATGCCTGAGAGATCGAGAAACCTATAGATTTATCTCAAGTGAAACAAATGCAGGGAAGGCAAATGAACAGAAGGAGAGAGGGAGGGAGAGAGGGAAAGAGGGAGGGAGCCAAGTGGATGAGTGTTATACTGTGCATTCAGGTGAGGAAACAGGTGTGTGTGTGTGTGCGTTTGCCGACTGTGAGCAGGATAGAGGGAGAAAGCTGTTCAGGTGTGAGAGGGATTTGTATGAAGGAGAAGAGGAATGAGAGTGGGAGCAGCCCAGACATGTCTGTGTCTGATAACTCTGTGACCTGCTGCTCCTCGCACTTTGTCTACAGCGACCCCTTGACTGGCGCATCAGCACTGATGCTGCTAGACACACACACACACACACACACACACACACACACACACACACACACACACACACACACACACACACACACACACACACACACAAGGTAGTCTAAATCCAATGAGTAAATCCCGCCAGGTCCCAGGGTGTAGTCAGGTAAAGCTACCCCAGAACCCAGCTGCTCCTTCTCTCTTCTCTCTCTCTCTCTTTGTGGCTTTCAACTCCAAATCCTCATCTCCATATTCATGGAGTGTCACTCCTGCAGAGTACTGGGGAGAGCTATCAGAAATGGGCCTGCAGCATGCAGTTTGTTTGTGGCACGTCAATCGGAGAAAAGCCATTTCCTGTTCCTGTCTAGCGTGTAGGCCCGTGTTTGTGCAGCTGTGTGTGTGTGTGTGTGTGTGTGTGTGTTTAGGAGGGGGTTCAGGGTTGTTTTTAAGAAGGTCATTCCAAGAGCAAATCTTATTGGCTCAACTTGGGCAACAGTTGGAACAGAAGAACCACTTCCACTTTCAGAATGACTTTGTAAATCCCCCTACACTACCAGCTCAGCTATGATGAGAGATAGAGAAGGGGAGGGGAGGGGGGAGAAAAAAGAGAGGGGAGTAAAGAGAGAGACTCAGACAGACTGACTGACAGAGTTGTAGGAGTAATAGGGAGAGCTTTCTTCTCTTCTCTCTCTCCTTTTCTCTCTCTTTTCTCTCATGCTCTTGCTTTGCTCGTGATGCAACAGGGGGCAATGTATTTCTGCGGGGGAAATTCAGCCAGCCATCATCACAGTAGACAAATACCCCCCCTCTCTCATTTACACTTTCTCTCTCTCTCACACACACTCACACTTTCTCATGTGGCCTGCTGCCACCCACCTGATAAGCCTAGCTTAGACCAGGCTTGTGTTAGATCAGAGGAATGATGTTGAGGTATCATGTCAAGGTAACGAGGTCCCCCCCCTACATCACAGGGAGGAACAGGGAGGATCGTGTTCCTGCTACTGAAGGTGAAATGATGAATGTCAATGAAAAGCCATTGCACCTTATTTCAGTGACAGAGCGAGTCGATTCACATACTAGACCAGTGTTTCTCAACTCCGGGCCCACACAAGCACACCTGATTTAACGAATCAAGGGTTTGATGGTTAGTTGAGGTAGTTGAATCAAGACTTGCAGGCCTACACTTTTTTACATTTTAGTCATTTAGCAGACGCTCTTATCCAGAGCAACTTACAGTAGTGAATGCATACATTTCATACATTTTTTTTCTCCGTACTGGTCCCCCGTGGGAATCAAACCCACAACCCTGGCGTTGAAAACACCATGCTCTATCAACTGAGCCACACGGGACCTAGACCAACACGTCTTCCATATTTCAGCCCTGCCCTATTAAATGTACTGGACAGTCATCAGAGTAGTGTGACATGCTGTAGACTGGTCCTGTGAGCTGCCCCAGAGAAACTGCTGAGCCGGCATCACTGTGTCACCTAGTCCCAGGAAGCCAGTTTTACATGCTGGGTAATATTATTGGGTTAAAAGTGTGTCCTGACGATGACTCAGCTAGTGTTGAGACGTTGCATGTTTTATACAGAGCACTTCTAGGACCAGATACTAGTGTAAGGATTCCCTTTGTTCTCTGCTAGTGTGTCAGTGGAGGCAGATGAGTTTGTCAGTGTGAATACACAGTATGTTTCTATAGGTATATGTTGTCCCTAAGTACCTCCCTGTGTGAAGGCGGTCTAGCTAGCTCTCTCACCAGCCCTGCAGAACCAGTCCCATCAATCACTCAGCTGTTACTCTATATATATATATATACACCTTTCTCATCCACTTATTCACTCTGCTACCCTCCCATTCTTATGTTCTCCTCTCGTCCACCCCTCCTCCCCTTTCCCTGTTCTTTCTCTTTCTCCTACAGTATGTCTCTCTTCCCTCACCGCTGTCATTCTTCACCTTTCTCTCTCTCTCCCCCTCACTCTCATTCCCTTTCTCCCCCTCCCCCTCCTATTCTCTCCCTCCATATCCATCTCTCGCTCAGTGTTTCAGTGCAGACCCATGTAGTCAATTACCCTGGTTGTTAACGAGTAGATAAATGTAATTGCTCTGCAGCTCACAACTGCACGGCTGCTGCTCACTCTGCTCAGACCCCTGGAACACGGCACACACATCACTCCTCCACTCCTTCGCTCTCTCCATTCTCCACTTCTCTCTCCCCATCCTGCCCTGATGCTACTCACTCTTCATTGTACTCTTTGTACTCTTCCATCTCTTCTTTACCGCTCATCATTAACCTCTCTATTCCTTAACCCCCATCAGCTTTTCTTCTGGAGCAAAAAGGGGCTTAGGTTGTGGGCGTGGCAGGGGGGGGGGGGCGTGGCAGGGGGCACGGTTGGCACAGCTGAATTTCAGAGAACATTTTAGAGGTATAGAGATATTTTTGTATATTTATACCTATTTCTGGAAATTCTACAGATTTCTCCATGGAGTTGAGATACATTTTGCAGTTTTATAGCTAATTTCCTGTAATTCTACACATTCTGCCATGGAGCTGAGTATATTGCAATAAAAAAAGTCCTTATACCTAAGGATTTCAATGACAGAAAAAATCCTGCCCATGTTCCTCCATTTTCTTCTCCTCCCTACCTTTCTCCCTCCATCCTTCTTCTGCATCTTCCTTTCTGCCCCTTCTCTTCTCTCTCATTCTAGTCTATTCTCTCTCTTCTCTCTCATTGTAGTCTATTCATTCTCTCTCTCTCTCTCTCATTCTAGTCTATTCTCTCTCTTCTCTCTCATTGTAGTCTATTCATTCTCTCTCTCTCTCTCATTGTAGTCTATTCATTCTCTCTCTCTCTCTCATTGTAGTCTATTCATTCTCTCTCTTCTCTCTCATTGTAGTCTATTCATTCTCTCTCTCTCTCTCATTGTAGTCTATTCATTCTCTCTCTCTCTCTCATTCTAGTCTATTCATTCTCTCTCTCTCTCTCATTCTAGTCTATTCATTCTCTCTCTCTCTCTCGCTCATTCTAGTCTATTCATTCTCTCTCTCTCTCTCTCTCATTCTAGTCTATTCATTCTCTTCTCTCTCATTCTAGTCTATTCATTCTCTCTCTCTCTCGCTCATTCTAGTCTATTCTCTCTCTTCTCTCTCATTCTAGTCTATTCATTCTCTCTCTCTCTCGCTCATTCTAGTCTATTCATTCTCTCTCTCTCTCGCTCATTCTAGTCTATTCATTCTCTCTCTCTCTCTCTCTCATTCTAGTCTATTCTCTCTCTCTCTCTCATTCTAGTCTATTCATTCTCTCTCTCTCTCTCTCTCATTCTAGTCTATTCATTCTCTCTCTCTCTCATTCTAGTCTATTCATTCTCCTTCTCTCTCGCTCATTCTAGTCTATTCTCTCTCTCTCTCTCATTCTAGTCTATTCATTCTCTCTCTCTCTCTCTCTCTCTCATTCTAGTCTATTCTCTCTCTCTCTCTCATTCTAGTCTATTCTCTCTCTCTCTCTCTCTCTCATTCTAGTCTATTCTCTCTCTCTCTCTCATTCTAGTCTATCTCTCTCTCTCTCTCATTCTAGTCTATTCTCTCTCTCTCTCTCATTCTAGTCTATTCTCTCTCTCTCTCTCTCATTCTTCTCTCTCTCTCTCTCTCTCTCTCTCTCATTCTAGTCTATCTCTCTCTCTC